>NC_084819.1:16359615-16659615 GCF_963583255.1 Pyrus communis
ACATTAGATTTTGTGACAAGTCAAGTGTCACAAGCAAGAAGATTTAATCAAATTGTTAGAAGTGGCAAGTACTATATGGAGAGGATCGACTCTTGTTGCGGATACATGTTAATTCTAGGCTTTGAAGAGGATAATACACACAAGGGGCATTATCTTTAAGAAGTTGTTGTACCAAATCATTCTGATGGTGTGCATATCAGCCTAATTGCGGATGCCCAACAGAGAGCTTGAAGTCTTTCCACGGATGGACTAATTGCGGATGCCCAACAGAGAGCTTGAAGTCTTTCCACGGATGGAAAGGGCCTATGGGGAGTGGTGCAGAAGTTGCACTATCTTTCCTTATAGGCTTGTACGACAGTGAAAACATGTTGACGAGATCTGATTAGGAGAGCGGTGAAAGATGGCTGAAGGATGATTGCAAGTCAAACCCGAACAAGCGAAACATGATGCGCTGCAAGCCTTGTTCGAGGCCACACTGAAAGATAAATACTACTCGGGTTCTCCATTTAGAGTTAGGCTTTTATAACCCATTTAAATATATATCTAAAGAAGTTGCATAATCTATATCCGAACAACCCTAAATGTGGTCACAACTCTAGCTTGCTAAACGAAATCAGGGAGAGGGCTCTATTTCTCATCTACCCCGCCAAAGATGATGGAGATTTCATTCAGATGAGGCTCAGTAAGTTTAAGCATTCATCACAATTTTTGTTTTACGAATATATGGGTTCGAATGCGAGTCTTATTGTAATTTTTTTTCTAGCAGAAGTACGGCACCGCTGACATATACTACCTCCATCTGGTCACTTTCAGAAAACAAGACCAATCACAGACATTTTGGATTTTACCAACGAAAAGGGTAATTTCAGAAAAACCAATCTTTTACTGTTTGGATGAAGATTGGAATAACAATATGTTGGAAGAGATGGAGCAATAGAATTCATGAGATTTTCATGGCACAAGTGACTGCCGCAATTTGTTAAGCAACTAGAAGAGTCTTCTTGGAGCATTCATAATTTGAGGCCATTCAACCTGCCCTTGATGACTTTGCATTCTCGACTCACCTCATTCAAATCAGTACATACTACTGCATAACATGCTTCAAGTTCAATTCACATTTCATTGTATTTGTAATTGAAATTAATACTCCCCAACGAAATGAATTTTGTTGAGAATTCTACCCAATCGACTATATATATATATTTTTTTTTCCACTGTACTTGTGATTCGATGAAATTCATCCTGGAGAATATGACGCTCAACCAGCCGGTTTGGTCATTAATTACTTGGAGCTCAATTAACTTGTTTCAGCTAGGTTACATATCAATTTCAGTCAAAATGTTAATAAATCTTCGACAAAACTTGTGGTACCTACCTATCCATATGTAACATGTGACGTGCTCCTTTTTTAATCGCTAAGACTTTTGTTTCACCATTTTGACATCTTAACTAGGACGGGAGCATAATGTATAACCAACCATCTGCAGTTTTGGTACCCGGGACGTTATAAGATTCGAACATAGGACCGCTTATGGGGAGATTCTCATATCGAGAGGACCGAAAATGTGAACGAGGAGAGATCACCTACTATGTCCTACGTGCTCTTTGCAACTGCTCCGTTATAAGTAAATAATATCGTTAATACAACGCTTTGTTTGTTGCGTTACTCTTTTTTTCGAATAGTTTTATAAGATGGCATCATAACGTAACAAGAGCAATGCTTTGGGTCAGTTGTCCACACGACGCGTTCGTGAGTAGGAAATTATCACGTAACAACACTACACAAAACAGGAGAGAGTTCCTACAAATTCAACATCGCCTCATCAAAGGATAAATTCTACCCTACAACCGAAGGTATATCTTCTTGTGTCTTTCCCTGGGCCATGGTTGAAGAAGAAAAGATAAAAACACTGCACAATCCATTTGCTTTCATCTTGCTTGTATAAATCGGAGTGATTGTAACAAACACATGGATAATACACGGGACATGATACGGCAAAAGCAGCGTACAAAAGGACATCTTCAACTACCACCAAAACATGCCAACCATATGACTACACAAACACTGCCATGGTTCCTACAGATTTTCATCTCAGAAAGTCGTTGACCGTATGATTCATCAAAAAGCAATGCCATGGCTGCTAAATCTTACATACATCAGCTAGCACACCCACCGAGTTGGGCATTCTCCTGTATCCAGTGATTCCAACAGAAAAACCAACACAAAGTGAGACTTAGAAAGCACGACACGCGTCTAGGATAAACTTAATCTTTACCATGAACGATATTCGCTGATTCCAAACGAAAATCAGGAATACACTCAAAATACAATGCGATTCCACACAAGGGAAATTATTAGTTATCATCGTAGAAAAGAGAATGAGGGTCACCTTATAAGGGAAACCAAATTTTTTTTACAACCATTAAAAGACGAAGATTAATGAAAAGGGGTCAAATTTACAGAGGGTGCGTACTGGGCAAGAGCAAGTTAGCATAGCCACAGTGCATCTGCATGCATGTCTCACAAAAGTAATCGTCAACTGTAGTGTACAGCATACAAGGCAGATTCGAGAGAATCTATAAAAAGTCGACCTAGACATATGATATTTGGTGCTAAAGGACGTGGACAAGCTCAGCTACCAGAAAAGAACTCTAAGAGGGACTAGAATCTGGACTTTAGTAAGAAGAGATATATTGACACTTTAAATTCATACGGAAATACTGCATGATCAATATGTAAAACAAGGAACACAAAACGATGTCGAAGAAGCAAAAACAAAAACAGAATCAGGAGACAATACAAAACATGAGAGTATTGGTCATATATGCAAATGTTAAGCTGTGTATAGAATTCAAGCCTATTGGAACCAAAGGGGCTTGTACAGGTTGATGTCACAGACTCACATTTGATATACTCCACATTAAATGGCAAGGGACTCTGAATCTCTCACTTTCCACGATCTCACAGTTGTGAACAACACCACTATAATCTATTTTAAGGTTTAAAATAAAAAACCCACCTCAATGAGAGAATTGAGGAGCCTATGAATTTTCAACCACGCGTACAGGGGTTCGAGAGTTTCCCATCAGGTGTAAGCCTTTCACGCGAAAGCGTACGCTTTGCGTTAAGGCGGTCGCTATTTGACCAAGTCTTATGGCTTTTGGTGTCTGCCTACAATACTTGATTCTTTTTATTGGAAACTAAAGTAAAATATCATGTATTCAAACTGTATGAATATAGGAATTAAAATAAACTGGCCGGAAAAAAGAAAATTAACCAAACTCACCACCCAGAAAACGCCACCAGCTAGAATTGCGCAATTACTCCAAGCCAGCAGACCTAGCAGCTTTGTACCTTAGCTTCCTATTGTGATTTTCCTGCCAAGATTTTCCAAAAGAATGAGTTAACTTCCTAATATGGGATGCAAAGCACACAACTGACATCACTAACATTGAAAATTCATGATTATTTGACGGCATTGACAAAATTCCATCAAGTCTCACACGAAGTTCTTGAAAACTCACTAATTTCAGTAAAGGCAATCGTAGCATACAAACTCAATATTTCAAATGACAAATTCATTATTAATTGACTGCATTGACAAAATCCCATCCACAATTTACTTGCAATTCTCCGAAAATTTACCATATTCAGTAAACAAAAAGGCAATCATTGCACACAAACTCGATATTGTAAATGACATATCATGATTGTTTGACAACATTGACAAAATCCCAACAAAATTCACATGGAATTCTCCGAAAATTTTACTAAATTCAGCAAGTGCTCACCTGCTCAAGAACCTTGGCGGAGCTCTGCTCAACGAGCCTGGTCAAAGTTTCAATCTTGACAAGCATTTTCTCATACAAGTCCTCGACGCCGGCGGTGTAATTCGCGGCCTCCGAACCCATCAGCCTACTGAGACTTCCAACATCCAAACCCTCACTGCACATATCAAGTTCGCTCTGATCCTTGTTGTGCTGCTTGAGTTGATCTAAGCTCTCCTCTCCCCTGTCGACATTCATCGGCGAAACCCTAAGCTCGCAGGGCAAAATTGGGAACGGCGAGCTAGGGTTGAAATTCCCGTAATGGGCTCGGAACGCGGGCCCAATGTTGACGATCTGGATCGATTTCGGCTCGAAGGAGTGCTTGGATGGCCGGAACTGATAGGCACGGTACTCGTGAGTGTGGATGGTCTGATCGGTGACCGGAGAAGCGAAGAGGAGAAAGAGGGAGGGGGTGAGAGTTGGGGCGGCGGCGGAGCTCTCGGGAGGGTTTTGGATTGGGAAGTTGAGAGTGGGGTTGGAGGAAAGGGAGTTGGAGACTGAGAATTCTCGGAGGGAGGGGCGGAGGTGGGTTCTACGGCGGCCGGAGAACCAGCCGAGGAGGTGGGAGGAGGGGGATTGGGCCTGCTGGGCTTGGACGAGGCGGCGGAGGGAGAGGGGGTCGACCCGGCCGGAGGAGTTGTAGAAGGAGAGGGTGGAGCCGGAGCAGAAGAAGGCGGTGACGGTGGCGATGAGAGTGGCGGAGGAGGTGGAATTGGGAGAGTCGTCGGTGAGGGTAGGGGGTATGTGGCTGACATGGCCGAAGATCAGGCCGTCGACGGAGCCTGGGGAGGTGGAGAAGCGTTGGATCGTGGAGGCCAGGGCTGGGCCTGACATCGCTACCTTGTCTAGGGAATGGTCTTCCATTGCATGACCAGATTAGCAGACACAAAGAGAGAGGAGAGAGAATCAAGAGTGCGCGAAACAGAAATGAATTAAATGGCAGTTGGTAGCTCACTGACCGGTTTATTTGTAGATGTTTTATTTTATTTTTTACCCTACAAAAAATGTAAAAAGGGTTTTTTACTTGATTTTCAGAATAATTTTTCAAATTACATGGATTTTTTAGATTAAAATTAGAGAAACATATAGTCGATGCAAATTTTCGCTTTCTCCTTCTTTGACAAAATTGCACCTACAAAACAATCAAAACACTTGGTCAAGGCCAAAAGCTTTATGCGCCCACGATGAATAGGGGGGACTTTGGCCGAATAACCTCTGATGCCAAAATTAGAATTTAGAGAGAAAAATGTTTGGAGAGTTTTTGAGAGTTTTGCAAGAGTGTGTAACTTAGCTTTTTAGAGAAAATGGGGTCCAATTTATAAAGCATGGCCGGCCCTCTTTGGGAGAGAGAGTGGCCGGCCTTTGGGTGTTTTTTGGGGTGTAATGGGTGAGTTATTTGGCAATTAATGGATTAATTAGGTAATAAATCCATTAATTGGCCAATTAACTCAATTTATATGGAATGTTTTGAAGGCTATGGAGTAAATACCTTGTAGGAATATAAGATGAGGATGGATGAAATAATTTTGAATTTGTTACCTATTTTGGGCACTTTTGGCTTGGTTGAGGGCTACTTGCCTGCTACTTGTGCGTAGAAAACCTGGTGTGTCTCGAGGGTAATTTTGTCCTTTTAACCCAAAAATCCACGTGTCGCCTCTTGATTATTTTTGGCTCCACAAATGCCCCTACACATATTTTGGAATGTAGGGTTTATTTCGGTTGAAGAAATTTTTTGTCTGGTTTATGTTCATCACGTTTTTTCTTCTTTATCATTAGATTCACGCAGTTATTTTATCGAACTCTTCACTTGCGATCTAGTCTCTCAAGTCCTTAGTAGAATTTTTCGAAGCCATATATGATGTGCCATTCTCTCGTCTAGTTTCGTGCATGTTGTGATCAAATTCGAATTTAATACCTTTCCATAAGGACAAATTTGAGTGATATCTAGAAGTGAGTGCTTGCTACGTAATAAACTAAATCAACTCCTATAAATTGTTTGTTTGTGCAAGTTCTCTTCTAAGTCTTTAATATTTTCGTGTTATGCAAAGTTGTATTTTCTTAAAGATTCTTAGAGATGGGAAACTAAGGGAAACTAATTTCTACTTTTTCAATTTATATTGGAAATAATTAAACACACAACCATATACTTATCAAAGGTAAGCAACGGTGGTGAATTCTAAGGCTGCTGCTAGTTTTATCATTAGAAACGAGACTGGAGACCCTATTGTTGCTGGTGCTAGGTCCTTGGGTGAAAGTTCAATTTGTCTTGCTGAATGCTTGGCCTTGAGGGATGCATTTTGGTTAGCGAGAAGAAGTTTCAAGAAAATCTGCGTGGAAGGAGACTCTAAGTTGGTGATTGATGCTATTACGGGATCTTGTATTGTTCCTTGACATCTCATTGATGATATCAAGGATATTGCAAAATACTTTGAGTACATTTTCTGGACACGTGTATAGAGAACTGAATTTTTTGTCGGATGCGATTATCAAGGCTGAATTTCATTATATATTTGATTGTATGAGAACTGGTTGTAATCGTGATCACTATTTAATTTATGTGTTTTATTTATTTATTTTTTTTGCATAAAAGAAAGTTAAGAAATCTCATAATATAACATAATAAAACATTCATTCTTCTGCTTTGTTAACAGAAACACAACTTGAAAGAGTAGATTATTATCCCCAACAAAAAGAATAAAAAAATATAACTAAATCCTGTATTTACATATACCAAAGAATATAATTTAATTTTAATGCCTATACCTCCTCCTAATCCTATGAACAAATTAAGTGATAAGATAACAACAAAACCCACATTTATCCCAAATAAAGTAATAAACCCTTTTTTACTCAGCTTCTTGTGGTGGTACTTCAGCTCCTCCTTCAGCTGCAGAACCACCAGTTGCCTGATCAGGCTTAATCTCCTCCAGCTGCTGCAGAACCTGCTGAGCTTCCGGCCGCGCAGCCGGCGATGGATCCACACAATGCAGAGCCAACTTCAATGTGTTAAGCAGCAGGTCACCTATGGTTTGCACATCCCTCACGAGCTCCAAGTCAAAAACTTCATTTGTCCACTCCTCTTTCACAATTGATGCCACCCACTGGGGCAAATCCATGCTGTTCATCGGTTCCCCGGGGGATTTTCCTGTCAGGAGCTCCAGTATGAGCACCCCAAGGCTGTACACATCAGTCTTTGTTGTGGCCTTCTTGGACTTTGAGAGCTCAGGTGCGTTGTAGCCGAGAGTTCCTGCGGTGGCGATCACAGTGGTGTTGGCGGCCGCAGTCATGAGGCGCGAAAGGCCAAAGTCTGCAATGTGAGCATTGGTCTGCTCATCAAGTAGAATGTTGCTGGATGTGAGATTGCCATGTACAATGTTCTCGTCGTTGTGGAGGTAGCATAGTCCACGAGTGATGCCGATCGCTATGTTCATCCTTGTTGGCCAATCAATGATGGTGTCTGGCCCTCGAGCTGCATAAGAAATATACATCATAAACATAAGATGGTTAAGGGGTTAGAAGTGCTTTGCGACAACTAAAAGCGCTTAGGCATGTCATCAAAGGAAATAGATGAGCATAGTTGAATCAACTTACCATGAAGGAAAGATGCAAGGCTACCCTTAGACATGTAATCGAAGACGAGAAGCTTCTCTCCCTTAGGTCCCAAGTAATAAGCCCTCAGAGCCAAGAGATTCGGGTGGCGAATCTTCCCAATTGCTGCAGCTTCAGTTTCGAATTCCTTCTGACCTTTCGTTGTCTTTTCCCTCAATCTCTTCACCGCAACTTCATTTCCTTCCTCTAATGTTGCCTTGTATGCAGTCCCATATGTGCTCTTCCCCATTATTTCAGCAGTGGCACACAGCAGGTCGTCAGCTGTGAAAACAAACGGCCCATCAAAGTGAACAAGCTTCCCACCCGCTTCACCGCCATATTCAACTCCGGTACCACCAGGAACTGCCTTGGCAGCGATCCCAGCATCAGCGGCTTGCTTAGCCGTTGTACCATTCATTCCTTTTGAAGCAGACCTTTTCCTGACCAAACAAACAAGCAGAATGCAGCAGAGTAGAAGCAGAACCGCCAGGAGGGAACCCGCCGCTATGAGAATTTTGTCCTTCGTACTAAGTTTGTGGTGATGTTTTTTCTTCAAAGGCTGCTCTGTTGGCGGAGAAGATGGAAGAATCTGAGGCGGGGGAGAAGAACACGGAGTTGAAGCGCTGTACCCGCACAGCTGAAGATTGCCCGCAAAAGAGCTAGAATTGAACTTTTTCGAGAGGAGAGAAGGGACGGGGCCAGAGAGATTGTTGTGAGAAACATTGAAGGAAGTGAGATTGGCTAGGCTGGAAAGTGAAGGAGGAATTTTACCACTGAAGTTGTTTTCGGATAAGTCGAGTTGGTAAATTCCAGAGATATTGCCAACAGATGCTGGAATGTGGCCACTGAAATTGTTTTTCTTCAAGTTAAGTACGGAGAGGTTCTGCAACCTTTCCAGGCCTTCCGGGATTTGGTTATTGAGGCGGTTGCGCTCAAGGTTCAACGAAACAAGGGAGGAGAGGTTGGAGAAGCTAGAAGGGAAGCTGCCATTGATGGCATTGTTGGATAAGTCTAGCTTCTGGAGCCTTGTGAGCTCCCCTATTTCGTCGGGAATGGTCCCGGAAATCTGGTTGTTGTTCAAATAAATCTCTTCAAGAAAACCTAATTTGCTCAGAGAACTTGGAATGGTTCCGGAAATCAGATTATTATCAAGGGTCAGGATCGTAAGTTTGTAACTATGATTTCGATTTCCAGCACCCCAAGTGCTTGGAACAGGACCAGAGAGGTTGTTGTGTTGGAGGGCAAGGATGATGAGGGAAGGGGACTTGGTGAGACTAGTTGGGATGAAACCCGAAAGCGAATTGAAGCTCAGATTAAGTCTGTACAGCTTGGTAGAATTTGCAAGACTAGAAGGGATTGTACCTGTAAGCGAATTATTGCTCAAATCAAGAGTTTGAAGAAGAGGGCAGTTACCAATCGAAGGCGGGACAGAACCCGAAAGCCGGTTGTTGAAGAGGTAAACCCCTCTGAGATTGGGAAGGAAGCCAAGAGACAAAGGGACAGGGCCAGCCAAGACATTGTCGTGCAGGCTGAGCTTCCGAAGCGCTTGCAGCTGCCCAATCTTTTCCGAGATTCTGCCCCCGAGCCTCTTCCACGGAAGCTGGATTGCAATGACCTGTCCGTTCACACACTTGATCCCTGCCCACCCGCCCAAGCAAGCTCCATGTCCGCTGTCGTTCCAGCTGCGCAGTACACCGGTGAAATCAACAAGCTCGCGCTTGAATGCTCGAAGAGCTTGGTAATCAGACTGAGTCACAATCACTCCATCATTCCCTCGCTGGCCCGAAACAGGCTGGTAAGTGACAATTAATAGCTGAACAAAGAGTAAGGCATGGATGACAAACAACAACTTATTTTCCATGAACATCGAAGGACTGCAAAGTCCACGAAGATTCGAAGATGCTGGAGAAAACAAGCGAATGGAAACCCGAAGAGAAGATTAAAGGAGTGAGCTTTTTTCGGGTTGAGCTCAAGTTGTGAACTTTTTTATTTTTTGTGCAAGTGAAGAAATGAAATGGAAGATAAATAAAGAGGGAGAAATATCTGGGTGAGGGAACAAGTGAGGTCGGAGACAGAGTCAATTCTTCATGTTTTGTTTATCAGTTAACGGCTAGTTTTTTTTGTGTCGTGGGGTTTCCACCGTATAACGGCTTGGGTTGAAAAACGTGGGTCTTCTCTTCACTTGACTGGAATCCAACGGCTATATTATTATTTGGCATCCAATTCCAATCCAATGCTGCAAGTATGACGAAATGACCATAATAACCTCGAGCTATGCGGAAGTACAAAACTTTTGCAGACGTCCTAGGTTGGTTCGAGATCAATGATGCCCCCTAAAAGTTTTTCCTTTTACCCTTTGGGTGGCAATGGCATCAGCATGAATGAATGTTTATAGCATCGCACTTGTTTTCTGGGAAAACTATAGAAAGTTACTCTATCTGGTTCCCCTGATCGTCGTCAAAAGCGTGATGATAACAGAGTTGGATTTCATCCCGAAAGCACACGGTCTGGTAATCGCATTTGTAATTTTCTTCCACAACACAATCTGCGGTGTAGAATGTAGATTACTTATTCTAAAAGCATTGTTATTTAACATGGCCCCGAACAACCAAATCAAATGCGTAAACTTGGAAGAGCCAAAAACTTCTGCTTGATATAAACATATCAAAAGGAAGAAAAAGAAGGCTACTTTCTCCCTCTTCTAACAACAAGAACACAAACAAGGGCAGAGGAAGAAAACCCAGATTTAGCATTGCACAAACAGATAACAACTCGATCGTTCCACGCCCCCATCAGCGTTCCAGTAAAAACCATATACCGCTAAGACAATGGTACACGAATTATGCATCCATAGAATAAAAATCAAGAACGAAAAGATTTTCATCACATCGTGGATGAGGATATGCTTCCATGATAACCGAATTCTAACCCATCATCAGGACCGGGTATCAGCAATGGCATTGCATATATCATGATCCATACTTGCAAAAGCAAAATGAAACCTGATTGAGGCATGTTTGCTGACTATCACACAGATGAAAACATCATTTTTGATCGAAAAAGACGTTATCGACTACATGGACAATAGATTAATCGGCAATCTTCCTAACAAAAGCAAAACCGAAATGGTAACAATGTAGCTGATAACAATCTCAAACAGAGGAAAAGTATCAAAGACTGCAATCTATTGATTAGATCAAAGACATTGTAGAAGATACTAACATTCATGCACTCATACAAATTAACTAGCCGAGGCATTCGGGTCTGAACAACGGTTCATAGAGATGAACCCAGAAGATGCACATTGCAGATTTGCAGATAGAACAAAAAGAAATGATCTGTAGCAATTAAAATTCGCATTTGACAAAACCAACTGAAGAAATTTAAGGGGACAAAAGTTCGATTGATAGATCTACCAAGAACCATGAATAGACATGAATTCGCTATCTAATCAGAACTAAAGTACACAGATCCATACAAATTGGTCAATAAAATCCACCCTACATATATTTACATAACAAAAACTTCAAATTTATTAATTTTTTGTGGTTTTGAGAGCAAGGTTTTATGTCAATTCAGCTAATTATACCATCATGATCTTGATCGCGATCTAATCACAATGTGGGGAGATAAATCAGATCAACCGCGAGCGGCGACGACGGCTGGCGATGTGGCGGCAGCGACATTGGAAGCAGCGCCGTTGAGGAAGGAGAGGAAACCGGTGGAGGCGGTAGGCTCTTGCTCGTCAAGGAAGAGGTCCTCGGGAACCCTAAAGGCGCCGTGAGCGAAGACGACTGCGGCACCGACGACGAGAGCGGAGATGAGGACGGATCCGACGGATGTGAGGAAGACGACGAAGACGGAGAGGGCGGTGAGGCCCAAGAGGGTCTGGGTGTCGGAAAACGTGCGGCCGAAGATGACGAGGGGCTGATCGGAGGGGCGGAAGAGGTAGAGGAAGAGCCAGGCGGCGAGGAGGCCGAGGAGGACGAGGAGGGAAAAAGGGTGGGTGAAGAGGGAAAGAGCGACGGTGAGGGCGAGAACGGCGAGGTAGTTGACACGGAAGTAGGAGTAGTTCTTGCGAACGCGGACGGTGGCGTCGGAGAAGGATTCTGGCTTGGCGAAGGCGGATCGGTCGAGGAGCTCGGACCAGGGGCGGCGCTGGGCGAGGGCGTTGCGGCAGGTGTCGGAGATGTGGTTGATGAAGGCGCGGAAAGCCGGGGTAGCGATGGGAGCCTGGGACTGGGCCGTGCCGCCGCCGATGGCTGTTGCGGTTGTAGAGACCGGGAGGAGCGGCGGGGGTGTCGGAGTCGACATTTTACGTTCTGGTGTCGGTGGATCTGGATTTTCTGTCTCGGATCTCTCAGATAACTTTTTGGGGGAATTTGTGGAAAAAATTTAGGGGGGTTTTGGTTAAATAACGGGGGACGGAGAGGGGCTAAGTTTAGAGGACTTGTGAGGTTCTGCTTGCTTCGTCGTTACGTTTCGCCGACGGAAAGTCAACGACGAAAACCAGGTCAAAGATATTTTGACAGCCCGATTGGTGAAAGGTGGCCTTTCTTCTTCTTACTGTTTGCTCGGAGGGTTGTACTTGTATCGTTTGAGGGCCTCTCGGCCGCGTAAATCGTCAGAATCCAAATGGACGGCGTAGATGTAGAAGGAACTTAGTTGAACTCTCTTCCACTCGTTTTCTTGTTTTTATTTATTTATTTACCATTATATATATTTTTTCCTTTAACTTCATAGCTAATTAAAAACATTCATCTTGAATCTAGGCGAGAATTTATCGTTTATAGTCAAAATTTAGCTCTTAAATTCATAAATATCAATTTTTATATAAACTCTCTAATCTACCTAAAACGTCACATTAATATACCAAAATACCCTCCTAATTACAAAACCACACACCAAAGAGGTGTTTTTTTTTGTTCGTTCTTTTTCGTTCATTTTC
The DNA here is from genome assembly GCF_963583255.1 of Pyrus communis. Classification (NCBI taxonomy): domain Eukaryota; kingdom Viridiplantae; phylum Streptophyta; class Magnoliopsida; order Rosales; family Rosaceae; genus Pyrus; species Pyrus communis. The sequence goes on from NC_084819.1 coordinate 16,371,980, forward strand.
AATTTAGGGTTCTATATTGTAATTCGAAAATATACAAAGAGGATGAACTTGAGAAGGAGGGTATTTGTTCTGACGGAATTGAGCCCATTATATTCTCAAGTTCATTTCATAATTGACAAACTTACAACCAAGACCATGAAGAAAATTACACAAGAAAATTACACAAAAATACAATTTATGTATGTTTTTGTGTAAGATTCAATTGGTATTTTGCATAAAGTTTCATGGAAATTGCCATTAATGGTCTCATGGCATTCTGCATATTAGTTGGATCACCAAAATCAGATTAGCGATTTAATCAAGAGATGGATATTGAGCATGAAAGGTATGCCCAATCCAGCAATTATAACACGTTTGGATCCTTTTGATTTAATGGCCACTGCCATGGCTCCCACCTGTTCTAATAATCTAATTTATTCTTTGAACTTTATACTAGTGGTAGAGTTCTTCGAATTTTACACTTAGGATAGACAAGCAGAATGCGTTTCCATCTTTGCAATGGTGCAGCTAACGTATATTCACGGTGTCTTCCATGTTCAACCATGGCTGTAACTAATATACATTCATGCATGTCCAGGTTACCATTCCCAAAACCTCATTAACAATAACACAAGATTTGAAAGGGTTTTGACGTAACTAGTGTAAATTTTAAGGGCAATTGGGTCTATTCAAGTGGAATTTTGGCTATATTCGAAATATTTTATAAAAACTAACAGTTTTGAATTTACATGTTAATTTGCAAGAAACTATGCCTATTCTGCATCGAGAAAGTCCGATTTCTAATATAGACTTTGAAAACAAATCCGAGTTTAAGATATAGAACAGACCCGGACAGATGCAAACACCAGATAAAATTGATGAACATAACACCAGGATTGCCAACTATGGGTTCCATAACATCATTGATCAGTACCAGATGAAAACAACTTATGCCAAACAGAGAATACAACAAGCCTTCAAACATTCCATTAGGTTCTACTTAAGCATACATACGGAAAATGACAATAAAGTCGTCTGTGATTTCAAAGTACCGTGATAATAATACGAAATCACCACTATATATAAAGCTGTCTGAAAGTTCATGGCGAACTTGAGACATTGTTCAAATGGTAAAACGTACTCTAAAAGGTAGACCCGTTCCATCCAAAGTTGGAACCCTGCAGAATAGCAAACATCGGAATCATCAAACATAGGAACAAGTAGAATAAATTGCTACTAAACATGAGTTTGGTTCCTGCGAGAAGCTAAAAGGAGCAGTGCTTGAGGTTTTAAATAGTAAAGATTTATTTACATGATCTAGTTCTGGTGTAAAGCATGCAAACACTGTGCATATTCTTGACTCTGATGGGCCTAAACAAACAGGAAGAATGCAATGAGAAGAAGCCATGCATATGCAAATGACCCTTTCTATGGAAAATTAAAAAGGCGAGATGTTGGCTTGCCTTGGTGTCATAGAACTTGAGAAAAAATCGTGACTTGGGCACAGACAACTTTGTCTCAAGAATTGCGGCAATTGCAGCACTTAGCTTCTTGTTCACATCAGGATTAAGGCCACCGATGGAGACCAACTCAGCGTATGCAGCTGGCTGCTCAGTCCCACCAAAAGATATGGGTACTGATCCCTTCAGCACAATCATCACATACTGCATATCAACACATTCGACAAGAACAACATCAACCAAAGGATAAAAAGTTTAACCCCAAAAAGTCACTATGAACTTAAAATGAATAATTCTCGTCCAATATCAGTAGAGCATTAATTTTTTTTCTCAGCTAATTCAGGGATAAAACGACATTGAAGTTATCATCAAAAGGCATGCCTATGAGGCTATAACTCAAGGGAAGTGATTTTCGCACACCCTATTTCTCCTCCTACACACCCTGCTTATGGCCTTTCGATTGAATAAATTAAAGGATAATCAAGGGACAGAAATAACCAAGCTTGTACAGAGGAGAAAACTATTGTCCGAAAATCATTTTCCTAAGTCTATTATTACCCTCATCCATGACTAACATTCCTTCTGGGAGTGGTTACAGCAGGACAAAAATCACTTCTAGTGTGATCAGCAAAATTGAAAAGTTCTTAAGTGATTACAGGCAGGCATTAAACCTAAGGCTATTCGACCGACAAAACATAAGAATTAGTGCGAGCTGAAAAATACATTTTTCTTTCTATTATAAGTGAAAAGGGAAGGAGAAAGGATATTGTATCTATCTCGAGTTGCTCTCTCATCCAGGCGATTTGTTCTATTCTCATTTCTCTCTGAGGTCGGGTGCTGGTAGGTGAAGCATCTAGCTAGGGGTTTGAGTCGAATCGCTGAAAGGCCTTGGTTACTAATTCTCCAATTTCGTATAACAAGCCCGAATAACTACGTTGTCTCCAAAACAAAACAAAACAAAACAAAAATCCACAATCCCTAACAAGTTCAACTTACTAAGTAATTTTTACCTTTTTTCTGAATGCTCAAGTTATACATCCTAAAAGTACAGAAATTACTTGGTCATCCCCCAAAACTACCTAGTCGAAATCCCTGAACAAATAGTGTAAATTACCAAAACGATTTACCCTAGTTTTGTTTTAGCAAATATGTACCTAAAACCAAGCTAATTCACATATATACTCTTAATTCATCAAAAATTAATGAAACTAATTTAAAATATGAACACAGAAATACATGAAATTTACAATTTAGGACAAATATTCTAAAATATCAGTAAAATGTTTGTAAATGTCTGAGAGAGAGAGGGAGAAAGTCGTACAGCCTCGGGTTTGCCGATGATCTTGGCGACGGTGGAGGTGGCTTCGGAGAGGATGGCAGAGGTGTCGACGCCTTCCAGGTTCACGTTCGCTGAAATGTTCAGGCACGGCATCGTTTCGTCTTCCCGAACCTTCTCTCTCACTCTCTCTGGCTGTTTTCTGCAAATGCGTTGGTAAACAAAAACCCTCACTCTCTCTCCCGTTCTGTTGTAAGGAGGGAGGATAATATCCAAAATGCCCCTTGTGGGTCCGGCATAATATTTTCACTCTTTGGGCCCATTCTAGTACATCAGATCCGATGATCGGCCCATAAGAGGGGAAAGCACAACTCTGTATTTGCATTTCTGGGCCTTCTCATGTTTAGTTTAAAAGTCCTTCAGTTGAGTAAAATTGGGCTGAAATTTGGGCCTACTGGTTAGAAATCTAAGTCTTGTTTGGTATCTTTTTGGGTTGAAATACGGCCCAAAAGCGGAGTGAATCGACATCATCAACGTGTGAATATTCCTGTACCAACCTTGCTAGTTCTAAGAAATGGAACAATGGACAAAGTGATATAAGTATCTAACACAAAATGAATTAGCAATCGTGAAGATGTCCAAAATCTTCCAAAAACCAATACAAAACTTCATGATCTAGTGTGAAATACTTTCAACACCCTCCCTAACGGAAGGTGCCTGTTGAATTTAATATACGGAGAAATTCTAGCAGTCAAAATTGTCACACCCTAAAATTCGAGGTGCATTAGGGGAACAAAAAAAAAAAAAAAAAAAAAAAAACAAGGTGGTAGTTGAAGAGTGTAAATAAATTATTAAAAAAAAAAGAGTCAGACAAGAAAATCTAAACTCATCAAATCAAATACGAGGAAAGTGGAAAGCTACTAGTGAAACTTTAAGATTCAATAATAAAGCGCTTCCTGTTGTACGCATAAAACGACATGTAGCATAAAATTCATTAAAAATATCTCGTTTGTCCAATGAGTGTGAAATTTTTCCAGACTCATAATAGACATACAGGGACTAACTTGAGTCAAGGTTCTGTGGGTTTTTGAGTAAAAAAACTGAAGTCTAAAACATGCATACCGAAGTTTTTCCAACCTTTCGAACAAGATATCCGTCATCCGCTATATTTAGTCTCACTTGTCCCAAATTTACATGTGATTCGTATATCATCTCTCGTTGTACAATTTGACTAGTTTGTCACAAAACATGTGAATAGTACAACCCTCCTCCTCATAGAGAGGAAAACTACTTCTCCCTAAAATATGCGTATGGTATGGTCCAGCCTAACACCACCCGGTGGTGAATGCTATGTAGCTGGGACGCATAAATGGTAAACTTTCCGGATTCAAAAGCAACGGTGCAATGAATTTCATCTTTTTTTTTTGCACATCACTCAATTGTCATATCTTTCGAGGTGCTATTATCTGCAATTTAAAAAGAATTACGCTCATGAATTATGTACTTTTTTTTAATATATTTTTTGGAAATATATATATATATATATAATTTAAAATGCGTAATAAGTTTTTTGAAATGTCAGTAATAATTTTTTTTTTTTCTCGTGAATTTTCCGTTGGTGGTGGTGGGTGGGACCCAATTCTCTTTTCTCTCTTTCATCTATGATTCCACCATTTGGGACTTGAGTTGAGATCGTACAGGACTACTTTATGAAGCATTTTTGTTTCTAAGGGCATTTGTTAGAAACACATTGAAAATTTTTATTAAAAAATGCAAGTGCAAGTGCTTTTTAGAAAAAGCAATAGGGAGTGCTTTCTAAATGATGGTTTTTTTTTTTCTTTTTTTTTTTTTGGAAAGACCTCCTATGTAGCAAATTCATTGTCTTTTCCCCAACAAAAGCAAAAATATTTTTAATTACCAGAAAACATTTTTAACTGTTCTAAAAGCAATCATAAACAAACTCGTAACTCTCGTATAACTTTTGGATTGAGATCAAAATCAAATTAGAGTTTTGTGTCTATGGTTCATTGGATAAGCCCTCATCTGCATGGACCCATATGAAAAGTTAGCCTACTGCGTGGATGACAAGAAAAAAGTTGGTTCCCAAATATTATTGGACTAGATACAGAACTTCACTATTTGGAATCGGTACTATTCATTCGTTGATTTTTTGCATCACAAGTTCACACCGTGCATAAAAACAATAGATCGGATTTGGCATCCCTTATTTTGTTGAAGAACAACATTAGGTATTTTCATTTTACAGTTTAGAACCTGTAGGAGTACTTAAATCAACTACTTTAAGAAAAAATCGGGTTTTCGGGATCGAAAGCTTGGACTCAAAAATCGTGCCGAGAGTGGCGATCAGTTGCCTCTTCACGGTGGTGGTAATGCCACCCATTGCTACTAACTCGCCATATGACGCCGGTATAGTGGTACTCTTCCCGAACGATATGGGCACCGATCCCTTAAGTACCACCATCACAAACTGCAAGCAAAGAGAAATTCAATAATTAAAAAAAAAACAATGAGTATTCGAGGAATGCTGAGTATAGTCGTTCATGTCCGAGTGAATAACTCTTAATCATTATTGATGCATTGTCAAGCCTACATGACCAAGACTGAACCACTCGCACGTGGACGACATATACTCAAGTACAACCCTAGATAAGATAAGTTGGCACGTAAGAGTCAAATTAGGCAGAAATGCGTAAGCAGTAGTGACTATTAAGTGAGGAAGTAGTGCGCTTCCAACCAAATGGACAGGACAGCTACTCCAGTGCCTTATATTATGTCAACAAGTGGTCCTTAATCACTCCTAATTAATACACTAGTTAATCAGATAGCAACTGACTTTTAGAATTTAAAACCCTAATCTACTCGTCAACTGGAGATCTTCAATCACTGCTAGAGTTTCCTACCCCAAAAACAAACGTTAAAAAAATAAAAAAAATAACTACCAGATTGAACAGAGTCTCTCAGCAGCCCTTGAACTTCAACAGAAGGGCTTTGGCTAAGGCAGGAGAATAACTTGCATTCGAAAAGTTATTGCCGCGATAACAACAGCCAATAAGGAATACATAATGTCATCGCAAAGCTAAATGCGTGTCAGTATATTTATTGGCTTGGGATGTTGACACAGTGACATTCCAGGTGTTGTCGTTTGTCATTTCTGAACCATCAAAAAATTCCCTTATGCGATCAGATTAGGACATGGCATCCCCATCTGCTTAAGCTGACTTTCAAACTTGGCAGATGAATGAACAGAACCCAGAAATTACCATTTTACAGAGATGAGATTTTGATGCTGGTTAATTGATTAGAGAAACGTTCTTTCGATTCTACAACTCAAAAGACTTATTGAAAAAAAAACAATCCAGATGAAATCCCACTTCTGAATAAAGAACGAAAACAAAACAGAATAAGTGATCGCAGTGCCCAAAAGGATGTTCATATCTCAATGCTACATAAACGATCAAAACCCTAGCTTGCTCGACTAAAAGCCAGTTAGTAGGTTTAGACTCTAGAAATAATCACTTGTGCATTAGAGAACTCTGGCCACTCAAACGTTACCTAATTTGGGTTGTAAACAAAAAGTTAAACCTATTGTTCTTTACAATCAACGGTTAACTAACAGACGCTGCAAACTGTTGACACCCGATTTCCAACATAAACTGTGTGTTTTTGTGTGAAAGTGAGAGAGAAAGAGAGCGCTTACATTTTCGGGCTTTCCGGTAATGGCAGAGATGGCTTTGGTGGCTTCGGAAAAGATGGAATCAGTGTCGACTCCGTCAAGGTTGACGTTGGTGGAGATATAAAGGCAAGGCATGTTTATGAGCTTCTGATCTTCCTTCTTTTTGGTTTTTTTTTTGTTGAGTTGTCAAACTCCAAACCCCAAAACTCGTTTGTGAATTTGTATTGGGAAATAGTATGGGATTAAAGCTTGAGATTAGAACGAGACAACGGCTCCTTATAAGAGCAAACCCACTTCATAAAATCTACACGTTTTCCCCGTTTCGCTTATACGAGACACTAAATTTTATACAAGAGAAATGACCATACATTTGGTAACCTCATAACTTACGTATTATTGAGAATTTGAGATGACTCGATGATGAAACAACGTTTGCGGCTTGCTTTTAAATTTCGATACTAAATTATTTAAACGTTAGTGGCTATGTAGCGATATAATCTAATAGTATATATTTACATTTATAAGTGTAAGGTTTAAGGTTTAAGGTTCAATTTTCGTAAATGATGAGTTTAATACTAAATATTCCGCACTTGTTAGCGTAAATAATGGTGCATGGCAATATGGTACGTGTCATGACAGTTTGAACTCAATTATTAATAATGAAAATACCAGTCACTTTTTCACAATGAATTTAGGCTTAAACCTTACGGAAATGGATCATCTCCGAATCCCTTTCCACCAAATCCACCTAGTTCGGGGTCCGGACCGTTGGAATTTGATCAAACGGCTACATTTATTCCCTTATTTGTAGCCGTTAGATCAAATTTTAACGGTTCCAAACCTTACCTTCTCAATTACACTTTTTTAATCCTCGAGTTGACATGTATATTTTCTCGAGTTGTCATGTTCATTTTCTCTTATCATCCTAAATAATTGTAATTTTACTATTCCAAAAAGGAGGAAGGCTAACACAGCCTTCCTTATTTGATTATTTTTTGTGTCTTTTCCATTCAACTTTTGATATGTGTACGATCACATTAAATTGAAAACTTTAATGTCCTCGAAAATACACTTATACCCTTAATAAATAAACCAAATTAAATATAAAATAAAATTATAAAGTTCTAGCCCCACCCACTATTTTGAAAACAAACACAAAACAGAAGGCAAGTAGAGAACATAACCACTACTAGCATTCATCTTCGGAAATATAACAAAAATGGAAACCAAAACAAAAATACGAAAACGGGCAAGTTGTAGATCTCTCTTGTAATTAGAGTCTTCCTCTTTAACTCACTTCATCTTAAGTTTAAAAAGGAAAAACAAAAAAACAAACAACAATCCCCACACAACAAACCGTCACTACCCCTCTTTGGCGGCGGTTTGCCGGCGCCTCTCCCTGCACCTTTAAAATTAAAACAACGTAAATAATGCCCTTTAAAATTTTGACTTTTCTTGCTAAGTCTAGTCTGCCCACATTGAACATAAATAATTTATTCCCCGCCCCATCACCAAAAAAAAATATAAATAATTTATACAACCATGAGAGTTCTAGAATACAAATCATTTCTCCCCTCCTCCCCGCCGCCATTGGTTCCGCCGGCTGCTCCCCAATGTGAACGAACACCTTCCCAACGACAACGAGTCAGCAACACGACTCTCTCTCTAGGTCATGCTTTGGCCTAGAATTAATTTTAAAGTGGGATTTCACCAATGAAATTCAACCCATTAGCAAGTAATTTGCTAGGGAATGAGAACTTTTCAACATCAAATTCCCAAGAGAAATACTAAGAAGACGCTCTCAAAAGTGGAGCTCTCAAATATGATTTCACCAATGAAACTAAAACGTAATGCCAAATACACATTTCTTGTATTTTAAAACTAATAAAGGCATCTGTCACTTAATACTATGGTCTAGTGATATTTATTTTCATTTGTAAGTGAGTTTAGGTTTGATTCTCGCCAAAATCAAAGTTGAACCATATTATTATAGTAAGTCCATTGTAAAGCTTAGCCAACTCCTCCACCCCTTAGTGTAGATATTATTGTTTGTTAAAAAAAGAAAAAAACAATATTATCTACACTAAGACCTCTGATTTACAAGTAAAGAGAAATATCGCTAGACCACAGTATTAAGCGGTAGTTCATAAGTTTTACTCCAGTGAGATGGGAAAGCCTTTTTTTTTTTTGGACACACATGAATTAGAATTAATCTCCTTCTTTCAGAGCAACTTCAAATCTATTGTTAATTGATTAGTTATTAATTCATGTACCGCCCAAAATGTCAACTAAAAATAGATTTGAAGTTGTTGTCAGATTTGACAGCAAATCAATTCATGTCACGGCCAAGTCATGGAAGAATTGACATTTTGTTTGGAAAACACTAATGTTGTCTTTTTTTTTTCATGTTATTGGTGATGTTGGCCCTTTTGCATTTTCTCTGAAGATGCTCTTATGCATCTTTGGTACCAGATGAGGCATCAACTTAATTTTAGCCGACCCAAATTGTACCAAAGCATAACCTATATTGTGAAAGTTTGAACTCAAATAGAAAATTCCAAACATTTGCTCGTTTTTCACTAAATTAATTCCTCGAGATTTTTGGGTATCAAGTATTAAAATGTTATTAAATGTGGACTACTATCATATATCAAATCGCATGCATAGAATACAACTTACTCAGGAGCGACCGTACGCAATGGTCTAGGCGTTGTTGATCTGTGTAAATAACATGATTGGTCCATGATTCGGATATGAAAGCACTAATTAGTGACGAAATTGACCAAACAATTAACGGTGCGAGCATGATGAAATGACCCGATTAGCAACTAGGAAAAGATCAAGTCATACTTTGAACGATTTAGAGGCTTCTAATTCTTTGTTCAAGTCACCATATATATATGATTTAAACATCAAGAAATGCACTCGTTTTTTAAGGATTGAATGTGTTTCAATAATACAAAGATTATAATACAAAGATTAAACCATGCTTTTTACGTTGAAGTTTAGTGTGAAGAGCATTATTTTCTTTTCAGACACAAATCAATACGAGGAAAAGAACAATCGAACATGGAATATCAGATACATCGATAAATACATCCAGTAACTTGAATCACTAACTTTTTTACTTAACAAGAGGGAACATGGGAATAGGGAAAGTAACGAAAGGAAACCATATCAACTAGTCTTCCCTAGGTGATCCTCATTCTTGATTTTTCAGGTATCCAATTGCGGATTCTAAACGAAAACTCACATATTTTTTTCCTCCTGTTTCTATATGTACTAAGTAAACACAAGGTAAGCTATAAATTGAAATGATTTCAATACTCAAATTTACGTAACATATAGAACTCAAGAATTAGAATGATTCCATTTCTCATTCTTGATACGTAAGTAAACACGTCGTAGGAGTTATATTGCGTGACTTTGAACATCCTTTAATTATAGAAAAAGTTTCATAAGTTTAGTTAATTCGCACTAATTAAACCTTTTTAATAATTAAAGCGATAGAGGAAGATTCCTATTTGGGAACGTCAATTGGCTTCTCGTCCTTCTCAACAAGATCGCAAAAGTTGATTTATTTATTATTATTATTATTTTTTTTTTGTGTGAATAAAAGTTTAGATGGTGATTGATTAGTCTCACCATAACGTTAGGATATACCCATAATCTTGCGCTGAAATGATTTACACATGACACCTAACTGACAATTGCCATCTGTATGAATTTACGTAAAAATTTACATCACGCACCAATAGAAGTACTAATAGCGAGACTCAAACATTGATAAGACACATAAGACAGAAACCTTACTAAATAAGCCAACCCCTCGTTGGCATATGCTGGCTAGCTTTATTTAACGCCATGAAATATATGGTTATATTTTTATTCAATTTCATGGTGGAAACACATATGTTTCAAAGCAAGGGTTATGGCTACGCCACATTCCATTATTAAAGCAGATAATCTTCTTTTCCACCACCCCAAGTGCTTCAAATAAAATACATCCAGCCTTCTTTAACCAATAGTCTCGCGTGCAAATAAATTTAAAAAAAGAAAAAAAAGATTTAGATTAGTTAAAAAGCTAAATAATGTGTTTCCACGTTTGAATCCTCCATCAAACAATTTAAATTAGTTTAAAATCGATTGTAATTATTACGAGTTTAAAATTGAATATTGTTTGTCTAAATAAGTAGGTTAAAGTACTTATATATAATAGTATATAGCCTCTTGTCACACGCGTAACTGTTTAACAATTGGTCTTACATTTTAAATTCAGTTTTTTTTAATGATATTTTTTGTTAAAAAATAGGAAATTTAAGTTATTTTTTATATATTTTTTATCAAAAAAATTATTCGAAAATAAATTGGAAGTCAACCAAAAAACCCACTAAGGGGTGGAGAAGTAGGCTAAGCTTTAATTCAAAATTAAAATGTGTTGAATTACTTTAACTCCTCTTAATTCAATTTTAATTTTTGAAATTCTTGAGGCAATTTATGGTTTTTTTTTTTTTTTTTTTGTTGGAAAATTTGGAAAAAATAACCACAATTTAGACTCCGTATGGAATTATAGCCACCATTTAAATAGGCTTGGAAATGGAAGACACGTACAAATTCTTTCTCTTCATAGAATCCAACCAAATCGATTTGAAGATTTGAGCTAAATTGTATATCTGTAGCATAAAATCAAGTATTCAATTCTTGCAATTGAATTCCGAATCCAAATTCTTTGATTGAATTTTGGTTAAAGATTGAAAAGCTACAAACCAAAAGCTAAAAGTTAAAAGCCAGAAACCAAGAGGCAACCTTTTTACAAGCTGAAATGGGGTGGTGTATCATGGCTTGCCTGAAACGGAAACCCTATACCTTGTGTTGGATTGGAGATCTCCGCTCCTCGGAGGAGAGCTGAAAGTTTGAAGCTTTGGAGGTGGAGGAGAGAACCTCATGGGTATATTAGTATTTTACATCCATTTTTGGTTATAATTATCATAAACTTAAAATGGTGGCTATAATTCTATATGAAATCTGCCACTTAGTACTACGGTCTAGTGGTATTTCTCTTCACTTGTAAGTGAGAAGTTTTAGATTCAATTCTCGTCAAAGATGAATTTGAATCACATTATTACTAACAAATATATATGAGATCCAAAGTTTACTTAATTTTCCAAATTTCCTTTTTTTTTTAGTGCTTCAACATTTTAAAGTGCTCCCTTTATATATTTAGATACATATCTATACAGATAGAAAAGAAAATAAACAAAGTGGATCCCAGAGTATTTATCCCTGCATCGACGAGGTCGTAGGTTCAAATTTTTTCACCCACAATATCACTATTATAGATTAAAAAGTAAATAAATTAGAGTTGGCCCATCTGACTCGAGTTATGGACCGGAACAAAGACACGACCCATGAACCGGTCGAAGTAGATCCCCACGACCCATGTACCGGTCCAAGTAGATCCCCGGATAGTCCGCCAAGGAGAAACGGCGCGTTTCGGTTCTCCCCGCTCCCGGGTGTTTTCCTTTTGAAACACTGCAGCGTAGCAGAACCGAAGCTTGACCACTGCAATGGAGGACCACGTGCTCCTCACGTGCGGTCACCCTCTCAACCTCCCGACAATTTCCGCCGACGAACCTCTCTCTCCCAAAGTCCTGCCTCCCCTGAGATCCCTCATCGTCAACCCCTCAACTCCCGGGCCCACAATCACCTTCATCCTCGAAACCCTAACTCGCTCTCTCCGACTCAGTCGTGACCCGCTCACCATCCGGTTCACTCTCAAGCTCCTCTCCGACCTGGCCTCGCGACACCCCCACCTCTCGTCCTTCGTATTCGACTCGGTCCGTTCCCACCTCCTCTCCACCGAGTCGCCCCGCGTTGCTGCCGACTCACTCGACGCGCTTGCTTCAATCGTGGAGAGCAACCGAGCCCTAGCTCCCGGAATTGAAGAATTGGACGACCGGCTGTTCGCCTCGCTGTGTTTCAGTCCGTCTCGCTCCGTACGGCCGTGGCTGCTCAGAAACGCCGAGAGGTTCGGCGTACAGCCTCATTTGCTGTTCACTCTGCTTCTAGGGTTTACGAAGGATCCATATCCGAATGTGAGAAAAGAGGCGTTGGACGGGCTCGTTGGGTTGAGTGAGAACGGTGTGATCGAGGACCGTGACATGATCGAAGGCTGCTATTTTCGTGCCGTTGAGCTCCTAAACGACATGGAAGATTGCGTTCGGTTGACTGCCGTTCGCACGGTGAGCTTTGCTAATTACATTGAATGATTGATATCTCTGTTTCCTTTTCGATTTTGTGTGCTAAGTGCTAACTTTGTTTATGCATTGTGCATTTATGAATGAACACACAGGTGTGTTCTTGGGGTCTAATGCTCGTGGCGTGCAATTTGGAGACGAAAGCATATTGGTCCGATGAAGTATTTGTCAAAGTAATTTCTTATTACTGATCAGACTATCTGTCTTAATTGTAGTTAAATATTTTTAATTGAGTATAGTTGAAACCTGGATTTGCTTAATAAATTGAGCTTTGGAAATTGGTGTCTACAGTCATCAAGTTATTAGCTTTTCCCTTTAGTTTCGGTTCGTGCTGACTTGAACTTGTACACACCACTCATGGTTTATGCATATTGTCCATATAGTCTTACTAATTTGTTTGGGTCAAATTTTGTCTAGGAGATCATTAAGGAAAGCCACACTTTACCCTGCATTGTTGAATGGTAGGACATTCTCTTCCTATCATTCTGTCTCAAAGTTGGAAAATTTATAAGCGTCATGTAGAGTTCCTACCCTGATGTTTGTGTATGTTTGTAGCTTTGTTCAACGGTGAGAGACATGAGCATGGAGGTTAGGGTTGAAGCTTTTTATGCTCTTGGGAAGATAAAGTTGGTATCTGAGGATATTCTTTTGCAAACCCTGTCAAAGAGAGTTCTGGTAACCACAAAAGGAAAGGGATCTTTTGTTCAGTGCTCTGATGAACAACTAGAAGTATCAGGTTCAAGTGTTGCTGGAGCTTTTGTGCATGGACTAGAGGATGAATTTCACGAGGTAACTTTTATTTTCTCTGTTCTGCAAGGGAACCTTACCATGTGCATGCTTTCTAATTAGGAATTGTTTGTGAATCTTGAAGGTGCGAAAAGCTGCCTGTCATGCATTGAGGACACTGGCCATACTCTCTGCCAAGTTTGCTGGAGAAGCCTTAAACTTATTGATGGATGTACTGAATGATGACTCAATACTTGTTCGGTTACAAGCTTTTGAAACTATGCATCAAATGGCTACCTTTGACCTTCTGAAGGTGCAAGAAGCACACATGCATATGGTAATGTTCTGGAATTCTTTTAGTCATCTAATTAAACATAATAAGTGACAGAACATCTGATTCACCTACTGCTTATGGGTGCAAACGCATCTTATACTTTGAGGTGGCAGTGAAATGAGCCATTTAAGCGCTTCCATGTACCAGATATCTTCAGTGTCTTCATCAAATCGTACATGCTGCCCAATATTGTTTTGATTTTTGCAGTTTCTTGGCACTCTGGTTGACAATGATACCCTTATAAGATCTTCCGCAAGGAAAGTACTTAAATTGGCAAAGCTGCCTCAGTTAAAGATGTTTAGGTTAACTATTGATGCTCTTCTAGAAAATATGGAAAGATATCCACAGGTTAGCTTTCCATTATTTCCTCGCTCAAAGTTGCAGATTGTTTCGATTCAATTAATTCAAATTTCTTGTTTCCAGGATGAAGCTGATGCATTATCTGCTTTGTTTCATATTGGACGAAATCATGGAAAGTTTGTGGTCCGCATGATTGAGGAAGTTTCTCCACAGGTTAGCGTGCCTCTATTTGCTGTCAAATTATCGTTAATATTATATAAATACCACGACCCAACTTCCTGTCGAGTTGGGCAGCTCCCAAATATGAAATTCAATCCTGCTCAGTGATACCAAACGGTGTTCCTGACAGGGTCTATTCAAATATAATGATGCATGACATGAATCAAGATTTATCATAAATTAGTCTTTCAGCTGAATGCAACTTAATTCTCTTTTCAACGGAGCTTGTATTGTGGTCTTATGGTCAAAAAGATGGATAAAAGCTATTTGAAAGCATGGCATGGAACAGCACCAAGGAAAATATCGTCTCACCCTTTTGTTTGCTTACATTGTTTGTGTTACAGGCTTTAGGAGTTTTCTTATATCTGGAAATGGCTTGAAAGTATCAATTATATTTCTTATGCTTACATTCTGTATTTGTTTGTAACTATAATTTCGAGGGAGATTATATTCACACACCCCAAATTACTTCCCCGCACCTTTTTAATTTTTAAATATTTTTCTATCAAGTGTTAGTGGTGTGTAGAAAATATTAAAAAATTAAAGGGGTGTGGGAGAAGTAATTTGAGGTTTGTGAATATAATCTCTCTAATTTCTATTCAAAAAAGTTGATTGTCACTGTTCCTTTTTTCTACTTTTTCTATCAGATGGAGCCAATTTCTAATGGAAAGTTGGACTTTGATAGCATGAGAGTGGCCGGCTTGCTAGTTCTGGCCATCTCAGCTCCAGTTTCAGATGAACGTGATTGCAATATTCCACCTGCAATATTTTCTTATGCAGTAACGTACCTGGGAAGGATTTCTCATGCACTGAGTGATATTATCAATCAAAATAGCCTTTTGGATTATTTGTCTCGGTGCAGTAGATCCCCAGGACCATATGATGTAAAGTTCAACAACTTCAACTTTAAAGCGGGGGAGCCATGCTTGCCGTTACTTGAAAATGATGGTTCAACCTGTACTAGTAACAAGATGACTGGTTCAGCTGAAACCTCTGAAATGGTGTCTCCAATAATGGAGCCAAGGGAAGTAGGAACTTCACTTGTAGCATACCAGCTAGAGGTGCATGATGAAGTGACTAAGTTAGTGAATGTTGTTCTTGCAAGGGCGAAGGATATCTGGCCACTTGTACAATCAGGATTCGTGAATGAAGTAATGAGGACTTTGAGGTAACACATTACTTTCTCTCGTTGTCCGTTGACATTATTTGTTTTCCCTAAAATAGGAAAAAATAGACAAAATAAAACAAAAGTTTCCCTTCAGGCACCAGAAAGATATGCATGCTTTGAGATTATGCATTATACCATCTAGTCGGGAGACTGGGTTTAATGGGATCATCCTGCCAAAGGAATGTCTGATATATAATTCAAATTATGACACGTTTGCAAGCATGCATATTTACCATAAATTTTGAACATATTTGATATCCTAATCGCCTCTTTCAGTGCTTCCTGCTTATTTGTTTTGTAAAATTGTTTTGCAGAAGTTGCAAGGAAGAGCTGGCAACATTCACTTCTGACTCGCTTCCATCTGCGGGTGTTTTGCCCTTCACGAAGCAATACGTTCAGATAATGAAACTGCTTACAAAGGCATGGATGAACTTTCTGCCTTCAGTGCTTTTTCCTCCTTATGGAATGGGAGAATTAGACTTGGTATTAAGAAAGCTGGACACAAGGCTTAGAGATCTGAAGAGTACATTTATAAGATTGTCTAAAGGGGAGGAGTTGCATATCTTGGAGCTGATACTAGTGACCTGTTTGCTCAGATTGTCGAAAGTAGAAATTTGCTGCCATCTTCGAACCTTGAGAAAGCTCTCTAGTACGATGTCACAGGTTGAATCTCTCCTTAGAGATGGATCTCTTCAACCTTCCAGGTTTATAACTGAAGTTGAGAAGTTATCATCGGAAACCGGTACCTCTCTCAATGAAGCTTCCTGTAATCCCCGCCTTTTTCAAAGAGCACTTGAAAGCTTCTCCCTCAAGCAGCTTGTGTTGAGTGGTGGAATCAAGCACGTAAACGCAGAGCTGGATATACCCGACAACAGCCACGAAAATCCTCTCCGGTTTGTCCCAGGACTGCCCATTGGCATACCCTGCCATATCACACTCCATAACGTTTTGGCCGAAAGTCGGCTGTGGCTGAAGATGACTGTAAATGAAGACGACGATTCAACTCGATTTGTGTTTTTGGATTTAAACCTTTTCGGAGGCTCCGAAGATATCCGTATCTTTACGTTTAGTCCACCCTTTTACGGAACCCCAAAAGCATTTTCTTTCACAATTAAGGTGTGTATCTGTATGGAATGTTTGTCCGAGGTTGAGGATGTCTCCTCTGTCAAAAGTCGGGGCCCTAGACATGAACTAACGTATCTTTGTCGAGACAAGGATGTTTATCTTTCTATGATCAAGTAAAAGGATCGAGTAACTTATTTTATTCTGTTAATTGAAGAAATTTACCACAACGATTTCTGTCAGCAAAGAAATTTATGGATTCAACAGTTGTTGGTCCTATTTGCGGGAAGGGATTAAGATGCTAGGCATTTAGTCGGAGTGGGTTGGGATTTTGTACCTAGGCGAGTAGGCAGATTAAATTAAATTTATTATATAAAATGTAAATAAGTGTTTACTTACATTCTAAAAACAACTATACTTATTGAGAATTTAGGAAAGTTTAAACTTAAAACTTAAGCTATCATCGCATTGGCTATCATCGCGTAATAATGCCACAAAATAAGAAAAACCCAAAACCAAATTAAAAGGATCAATAATTTATAATCCAAAATTGACATCATCTTTCATTACAAATTAATTAATGATTCAATAGATGTAAAAGGGATTGTCCACCTAGAGTTGAAAACCTTCAATTGCAGCTCCGAGGGACAGCGTAGGTAAAGTCGAAGTGACACGACCGGAGGCAATGGAGAGAGAGAGAACACATCAGTGCAAAGAAACAAGTAGAAGAGAGACACTAAACGGGCGAGAGAAATAAATTTAATCCAAGTTTGTTTTGTTTTGTTTTGTTTTTGGGTTTTTCCTTTTTTGTTTTTTTGGGTTTGTAGGTAATCCAAAAAACCTTTAACTTGATTAAATTGAAAAACAACGGAACCTCCTAACCACCACCTAACCCGCCTAGCTCCTTTCCAATTTTCCTCCATGTTTTGGCCTAAATTGCATCAGTCTTCCATGGCCCAGCGCCTAGGCGCCTCCTAGGCCGATTTTTAGAACAATGCCTAGAGTAGTATACTCCTTACGATGCCACTTTGGTGTTCAGGACCACTAATTTCATGTGCTTTAATCTTTTTTTCTTGTGACATTGTACTATAGTCTATAACACCATGGTGGCATCCCGAGGGTGTATGCAAGTCTCCCCTTTATTTTCGGAGGCGACTCTTGCAACATTAAAATATTCAAACCAAAGTATCCGGTCACAAAATGTTTTCCATTAAACCCTAAAAACATTTCCAGCATCTCCAGCATGACTGAGAGTGCACAACCTCACGGAATCACAACCTTGGATAACAGCATTTGATGTACCAAAAGACTTTCCCTTGTAAATTAACAGCATCCAACATTGCATGATCAGGTCGAATAAGCAACTGCAGACATGAAACACCTTTTACCGAAGGCGGTCATCGCCATTTCCTGCCAACCTTGCCCCTCCTTGTAGTATTCAACCTGCCATTATATACAAACGTTACGATGTACCCACAAAAGTCTTGTTCATACTGATAGAAAGCATGATAAAATGAAACTTACTGTCTCTGCTATGCATTCGTCAGCTTTCATCCCTCCGATTACATATATGGTATCCTTGACAACAGCAGCCGTTGAATATCCCCTGGAGTTATACATTGGTTCGGCCGGCATCCATGACCCGAGCCGTGGATCAAAACTTTCCACACTCTGGATAATTGAATCTCCATCAAAGCCTCCCAGAGCATATCTACACATGTGAATGTCCATAATTGTGAAGGTCAACAAACAAGCTAAGCACCAAAATTTAACAAAGAAAAGCGAAACTTGCTGTTGGAGACTAATTACTGGGTTAGCACTCTTAAAATTATTGATGCTGGGCAGTTCTTTTCAAATTAAGGGGTGGATAGCGAAACTTGCTGTTGGAGACTAATTACTGGGTTAGCACTCTTAAAATTATTGATGCTTGGCAGTTCTTTTCAAATTAAGGGGTGGATCTGATCAGAGTCACATTAATCAAAAATATAATCCTCTTACATTTGCTTAAGACTTCGTTTGGTGTAGATGATTGGATTGCATTGGAGAACTCAGTTGACATTAGACTCAATGGAGACATACACTTATCCATTCCAATCCCAACAAAATTGGTAAGTTTGGAAGGGTTAAGTTTCCTCTGTGACTAATGCCATGAGTTATCTAATCCAATTAAATTTTGAGACCAAGCGATGCCCTACGCGGTTTGGGCAACCGAGAAAGAGCATAGTCACGCAATCATGTGCAGAGATGCTCATCAAAAGAATTGATATACGTCCAAGTTTCTGACAAGTTCCCATACCAAATTCATGACTAAGCGGATTGAAACAAGTCAGAAGAAATGTACTTACATTTTTTCATTCAGAACAACCAATGAATGGCAACCCCTTTTCGAATGCATAGAGGCAATTTTGGTCCACTTGTGTTCTCTGGGGTCAAATCTATCAACAGAGCTGAGATATGAACATTTCAAGTCAACCGCTGATATAGGAATAGTTCAGAATGCAGGCACTACAATTACACGCAGAAGCAGGTGTGCGATAGAATTAACATAAATATCCTACCTAAGCATTTTCTTTAGAACTTAAATGCCCATGGTCACTCTTCGCCATGAGTTTCTTGTTCTTTTCTTATGGTCAACCGTTTATTAATGACAACATAACTAGTGAAGCATGAGTACTTCTAACCAAGGTGTGATGAATATACATTATTTTAAAAGATCGATCCGAAAGAAGAGAATTCACTGATAAAAGTCATATACATGAATATGCAAGCAGTTCACGCATAGCGTTGAGTACAGACAAGCAGAAAAACTAAACAATAGAAAGGAGGTTCAATATCTTACTTCAAATAACTGGTCCCATCAAATCCACCAGTGGCATAAAGCACACCATTGAGTTCTACCGCAGCAAGACCCATACGCTGGAACAATAAAAGAAGCACGTATCAAGAACCACGAGGTAAACTTTTTGTGCAAGAAAAACACATCATAGGAAAAGGGATTTTGCTAAAGGACAATAAGTATGTTCAATTAAGATATACTTTATTGCCCCAAGGTATTTTACCTCTTGTGACATTGACTGTGTACGGATCCATCGTCCAACATCTAAATCAAGCATCTCAACATCTGAAAAGCAATCAACTCCATTCCCACCACCCACTGCAAAAATTTTGCTGTTTGTGGTGGCTGCAGCTAAGCTACCCTTTTTCTCTCTCAGAGAAGGGCACTGCTTCCACTCATCAGTACCAGGGCTGTACGATTCAACTTCAGAGAATGACCAAAAACAGATGTCAGGAAAGTATTTGTTCCAGTAAGAAATAAATTTCAAATGACCAAGATCTAATACCTGTATCATACCACACATGACCATTGCCACCACCAATTACATAAAGATCACCATTCAATTGTGCAACAGAGGCATATGAACGAACTGAACTCATTGGTCTCAGAGGTTTTATCATATCTTGAGAAGGATAATAAGCATCAAATGCCGACAAACATGATTCACCATCATATCCACCAACTAGATACATCGAGTCATTGGGGTCATAATGCAGCACATTGCATGATTCAGTATCCTTCTCATCAGTATGTGCCTTGGAAGGTGTAGACCCTGATTCCAACTGTAGACCAAATTTTAAGCATCGAATTTCCGTCTCTGCCTGTTCCTGAAATGCCAGTGTAGAACTCCAAATTAAGAAGAAATAAGATAAATGAAGTTGATTATGAACTATTAGCCATAAAAGGTTCATGGGTTCTGACTGACACAGGTCATAAGAAAGGCAAGGAAAGAGTTCTAAGTCAGAAATTAATATCAAAATTCCTTCAGGAGGACTTTTGTTGGCCTTTTGGCTAACAGCAAGAAGAATAAAGAACCATAGGGTGCTTTCAGTCATCATTTACATAATAGTTTCATACTATGATTTTTATGTGCAACCAGAAACTTCCTCAGACCATTTAACATATATTTCTATTCTAGCAAAAAAGGTATAATCTCGGCTTTTATTCATGAATGATTATCTGAATTGTCTAAAAGAACATTACAACAGAAATCCCAAACTAAAAGCAAGTTATATGTAAAAGAAATCCCCTTGTCATTCAAACCTTCTAACAACTTTCCAAAAACAGAAGGCCGAAACTTAAAACCCAACTCCTGAGAAGACTATGCTTCTACAAAAAAAAGTTAAAAGAAATCCCCTTGTCATTCAAACACCACTGTCATCAGACCTGGACCTGGAATTCCATATGGCAACCTTGTAATTTGCAAATTGATAAAGAAACTAACAAGGATAAACAAAGAGTCTTTAGTATGCAAGTATCATTATGTTTTATTGAATTATAAATGTGAAGAAGTGATCAACTGAAGCAAAAAGTCCGAAGAAAAAAGGTTTGATAACTTCATGTGTCAATCAAAATAACTTGAACCTATTTAATGTCAATGATGATTTATGAGACAATGCATCTGCAATGCATGCTCTTAAATGTAGCTTACACAGCTCAGCAGAAGAAATAAAGTACAGATTCTACAGAAACAAAAATATGCCAATGTTTAACAAAGTTTAACAAACATAGCATTGCATTAATATTAAGTACCAGCTTATGCTCCAAATAACCAAACTTTTTAGATTGTTCCGTGAACTCTGTTTTATAAGCCCTGAGCTCCTCCATCTCTTGATTCAACTGATACAAGTATAATAACACATAAGGTTGGCTGTAAATAAAAGAAAACTAACACAGACACCTAACGTTAGACTTTATAATTTACGGACAACTAAATGATCTTTTACCTTTGTAATAATTGCTTGAAACTCAGACAAGGATTGAGGACTCTCTCCACTCCTCTGCTCAGATAAGGATTGAGGACTTTCTCCCCTCTTCTCCTCAGATGAGAACTGAGGACTTTCTACCTTCTGCTCCTCAGATGAGAAGTGAGGATTTCCTCCCCTCTTCTCCTCCAAACCCGATGGCTCTGTTGGATTCTCATTGTCGTCCAAGGTCAATTCATTCAAGACATGATGATCTTCAGCAACTCCTGGCAAAGATATGTCTTCACCTTCACTACTCTTGAGCTTAGATTGGAGTGCTAACTCTTTCAGTTTCATGAATATGAGTTGCTCCTCCGATTGTTCAGCCTCCATCATTTCTATTTGGGCGTTGAATGGATCATTTCTTTCAACTAACTTTGTGGAATCCTCTGAAGTAAGTGGTTTAAACCATTCTAATGTACCAGTTGAGGTACGGGCTTGAAACGTATCACTCCACTTAATTTTATTCCGTGGTAAAGAACCTACAGATGTACTTGAAGCGATTCCAGCAGTTGTGAACAAAGACATCACCCTACTTGTTTGAGCGTGGTCAAGCTCAAACCAGAAATGACGCTGACTGTAGTAGTTGTCAACAAGTATTGGTTTAAACTGACTTTCAAGCACTGGTCGGCACTGCAGCCGGACACGGATTTGAACCTTAATGTAGAAAATATAATACAAAAGTATTAAAAGACCCAAACCTTGTTTGCTTAAAATGAAATTACGACTCTGGACAATTAGATCTATTATGTGAAACATCACTTTAAATACCTGAGCAGGAAATTGTGTTTTCTCTGAACCATCAATGGTCCATCCATACGGGTTAATATTCATTTGGCCACAGCTTGCAGCCTCAAAGATACCATGTAGTTTCCTATCGCTAAAGTTGAAGAGAAAAAGCAGCAAACCAGGAGTGATATTCTTTACATATGAAAAGTGTGCACCTGGTAAGCCTGAAAGAGTACAGAATACAACCCATAAAATACAACTCATGAGTTTATAGACCCAAAACTAAAACTAAGACAGGAAATTCGCAGTAGTACTGTATGAAAACAACAGAGAAAAAGATCATTATTTGCACAAAGTTTTGTGCACACAATAAAACTGGCTACAATATTTCGGGACTCGTTCCAAGAGAATCTAATGTGAAGAGGGCCCCAATACAAAATGTGAAGATGGCAATACACTTGCAAGTTGCAACATAGATGAGGAGAAATTGGGCCACATGATGTTCAATACCAATTATCACTACTCCACCGGTTTTATATATTCAAACCAATACATTTACCAAATGTAAAAGTGAAACAGTTAATGAAAAAATTAGGAGCAAAACACGCGACAAAGTTCAGGACACTGACCAAAGAGTTGTTTAGATAGACATTCTTCCATTGTGGTTTTGGTGCAACCAAATACGACTCCACCAAGGTGATTCTTGCTCAAATTTCTCATGGATGCAGAGTAGGTCACCAGATCTTCATGAGTTGCAGTAAAGGTTTTTGATTTTCTTCCTGCCCCCATTTTCTGATGCAGACAGGGCAGATTTATATCAAAAACCTGAAAAGGAATTAAAGGTCATTTTCCATATACAGATTCATATTCATACAATACAGGCTACCCAAAAATGAATGAAATGAGAATGGAAAGGGAGGAGGAATACCAATCAACCGATAAGGACCATCAACTGCATCAGATTTCACCAACTTTGCAAATGAGTAGAGTTATGAAACAACTACATTTTAAAACCACCACTCTGCATTTCTGACTGATCTGTTTGAAACGTTTGGCTGCATGCTTGACATACCAAGGCCGCGTGTTGAAAGAAGGCCTATGCGTTATGTTGTATAGTTCATGTCTACTAGTTCCTCATCCTCTTTTTGTATTTTTATTGAAAAAAAAAAAAAAAAAAAAGTACTTAATAAGTTATTATAAGCATAAAGACATCGAGAACAAAATCCGATTGGAAAAAAAAAAATCTGAAATCCAATTCATTCTTCATATTCCTTTTCCTTTTCTATGACAAGTTATTTACTGAAAAGCACTCCAATGGGTAACAAAAAAAATTGGTCATTCTCGTCATTATGTTTCCTTTAAAGAATAAAATGGTCAAATATAAATTAAAAGAATGTAACGGAAGGCGGAAAACACAAGAATGAAAGATAGAAAATTGAGAGGTTTCATCACAAGGGAAAAAAAAAATGCATTAACCATTGTCTTATAAAGTTCATAAACCAGTTAGTACAGCACTGTGTAGAAGAGCTGAGTATAAATTCTTAGTTAATTTGAAAATAAGAAGAACATAGTTCAGATACATGGTGTGCAAGAACCGTATGTCCAGCAAATTTGATCAACAATGTCCTGAGATTTCACCAATGATTTGTGATTTTGTATAATATTACAAAGATAATGCTTACATTTGCATGAGGTTTCATCACCAAGTCCAACTGCAGGACACTATAATGCAGGTATTTATACTAGCCTCAACAAATTTGAAAAAATTAACAGCATTGAACGGAAACTTAACGCAATGTGTGTTATCCGCGGAATCAAGCAACAAATAAACAATTCAATTACAACTTCTAGAAAGAAAAAAAAAATTCCGGAAAAGAAAAAACCCATTCATTCAATTTTTTGTACAATGAGCAACAAAAATAGCTAGAAGATATCAGAATTCACAGTTTCGGAACCAGAAGCCAAAACAAAGGCCATTTATGAAAAGTGGAGTCCGCTGATTAAAAGAAAAAACGAAGAAATATGCACAAACCCACTAATATTACGATTCAGAAAACCAAAAAGATTATATCTTGATGAAAACCACGATCATCGAAACAATGTATCACCTGGAACCTAAGAATTCCATGAAACATTGCGCACAAAAAAAAAAAAAAAAACCAAAAGAAAATGCAAGCTTTTCGTCTTGATCAAACGGGATGATTCAGACCACAAATACATAGAAAAGAATTAGAGAGAGAGAGTACCGTCGCCTGTGTATCTGACAAGGGTTTAAGGGAGACGACGGGGCCTTGCCGAGAAAGGGAACAGAGCGCGAAAATAAGCGAGCTTCAGCTCTTACTTACCATTTTCACCTCAAGTTTATTGTTTTTGAAGTGCTTTTTGAAAGAATAGCAGCTATAAGTTATTTTTTAAAAGTATTTTAAGTGTTTTTCTTTTTAAATTCGCTTGAATTTTTATTATGAATTGATTTCAAATATATATTTATCATTTTAAAATCACTTTCAAATAAGACTTTAATCAAATAAATCAAAGAATGTGACATCCCACATCGCCTAGGAGAGTGATCCTTAAATGTATATTCTCATCCTTACCTAGCGCGAGGCCTTTTGGGAGTTCACTAGCTTCGGGTTCCGTAAGAACTCCGAAGTTAAGCGAGAAGGGGGGCTAGAGCAATCCTATGATGGGTGACCCACTAGGAAGTTGCTCGTGAGTTCCCAAAAACAAAACCGTGAGGGAATGTTAAGCCCAAAGAGAACAATTTCGTGCTACGGTGGTGGACCGGGCCTGGAAAGTGATCCGCCCCAGACGGAGATGTGACAAAGAATGACCAGAGGACATAAATACAATAATAATAATAAAGTAAAAAATAAGAGTGCGAAAATTATGATCTATAAGTAAAAAGAGCCCAATTAGTTAAAAAGAAGAAAATGACGGTGTGAAAATTTTGACCCACAAATAAAAGAACCAACTATACCTCATGCACACTTTAGAGTCAATTATTTTCTTACAAATCACAGTGTACACATTTTCTACCGTTCCTCGTATGTATAAATTACATGTCAAACACATAAGGGATCAGCACATACCACTTATGAATTAAAATCAAAGTCCTTGAAGCTTTTTTATTTATCTGGTAAACTTGTCACTTTTAACTTTATTTCTAATTGCTGAATGTATATTTTCTTCTTTAGGCCGATCCCATCAAAAGGTAAAATTGATAAGACAAAACCAAAAATAGAAATAAAAAGAAATTATGAAAACCAAAAACCTAAAAAACCAGGAGAGTTTTAACGAAAAGTCCGCAGTACTGTTCACTTTAATGAAAAACCAGATTTTTACACCAAAAAGTCAATTATGGTACTATTCACTTTACTCTTTATTTTGTCCTTATCGTTAAAACTCAAAGTTTTCAAACTCTTTTCATTAGTTCTCCTAAAAACAAAAAGAAATTTCATGAGGCCTTAGGAGCCCAAAAAGACAATGCCATGAAGTGAGGCCCAATGGGTTAGAGTTGGGGTGTCCCTAGATGCTGGAGGAACAATTTGGTCCAAAATACAGACGTTTCATTCCATGTAGCCAAAGTGTGGGGGCGATGATTTTCGCACTCTTTATTTATCCTTTTGTACTCGTCTTCTTATACTTGTGTAATAATTAATCAAATTAAAGGAAAATCTAAGCATACAGAACGTGCAAACGGATAAAATTGAAATGTGGAATCATACGTTGAAACTTGTTATAGCATTAATCTAAATTTTACACACTCCCCTTCTTATGATCAAAAGAAAAAGATCATAGTAGATTAGTACTAGATTAATGTGGTAATACAAACTAAATAATTTTCAGTGGCATATACAACACAAACATGCCTTCGTTCAACCTTTAAGGTGTAGACGCAGATTCAACCTTCGTACCAAACTTTTAACTGCTGAATTTCAAGTTCGCCGCCTTCTGAAACACCGGCATAGAAATCCACAGTCGGAAGAAATACGGAATAAGATCAATGAAGTCGATTACGCAGCATCAACTAATTTAACAGTTTAATCTAACTTTTCTGTTGTAGCAAAAAAAATGCAATCTTTGTTTTCTTTTATTCGTGAACCATCTTATTTCGCTAAAAGATCAATCCCCAACCATTTCTCCAAACAAAACTTAAACAAAGTCGTTCAAACACCCCTTTCATCAGGTCTGCAGCCAGCAACATTTTATTCTGCAGATTGAGGAGAAACTAATCAGAACGAGATATGCATCCTTTACGTGCTATTCGAAGTTGCTTAGATGACTCGACCGAAGAAAACAAAAGAGTAAAGAAACCGAAATACTGCGGATGTTTAGCAAACACAGCATTGTGTCACTTACCAACTTGCGCTCCAAAAAACCGTTATTCACATACTGTTCTTTCTCAGAAGCCTTGAGCTCGTCCTCATCTTCAATCAACTGATGCGAATATATTAATACATTAGAGCGTGGTTGTAGAAAAAACGAAAACCAACGAGGACATCTAACGTTAATTGGAATTTTAACTTATGAACTACTAAAATGATCATCTACGTTAGCTATGATTGGATTTTCAGAGAAGGATCGGGCACTCGCTCTGCTCTTCTGCTCAAACGACGGGCGAGAACTCTCTGTCCTCCTCCTCCAAACCCAACGGTACCATTGAATCCTCAGTGTCCTCCCAGGTCATTTTATTTGAGACAGCACAATCATCATCATTTCCTGAGAAAGTCATGTCCTGACATTCATGTTAAGATCATACTAAAGAGCCAACTATTTCAGGTTTTTAAAAGCGCCACAATCTCAGACCAGCCTTATACGAGGATTTAATGCATTTTGATTATTCAAACTAGCATATGCTTCCACACTTTGTATGTGATATTTTTCAATTTTGTTTTTAAAGTGGGAATGAGAGGAGGAGAGATAGAACATGGAAGTGAGAAGAGAGGTTTTGTTTTTTGTTTTTTAATTTTTAATATTAGATATATGCTAAAAGCACATATAGGTGAAGCTTCAACAATAACAGCAAAATCTGATCATATGAAATTACAATATTGCCCATTGTTCTTTTTTTGTAATAGGAGATTAAATAGTCTTTTCACATTCCTTTTATTGGTGAAGAGAGTTCTATTTGATATTCATCAATTAGTGACGAAATATCGATATAGAATTCTATAAAGTCCTTGCAAAAAAAATGAAGAGAGAGGATATAGACAGTGGCATGAGGCCCAATGGGTTGGAGTTGGGCTTATCCCAAATATTAAACAGGATCAGGTCCAGAACACCAGAAGTTTTCCTACAAAGTAGCAAAACTGAGCCAATATTTCACCCTATGATTTGGATGCCCCTACAGTGCCATGATTAAAACTTGTTCTTACAAATATTTTATGAACCAAAAATAATGTTGGTTATTTCTTTTACATTGAAACTTGTTGCGCTGGAGAATTTTCCTTTGCAACGGTATCATTCATCCGAAATACCCACGATAAGAAGTCGACTCTCGCATTTCCTATTTCCATCTCACATGAAAATTAATTCCGCATTGCTGTTGCCTGGGCCATTACAAATGAAGTATTTTCTCTAAGTTTGCACTGGTTGAAGTCATAAACATTCTTTATAGGCCCCGTTTAAAACCAATCTTGTATCATATTTGGACTGAGTAAACCAAAGTGTTTGCTCATTTACACCTTTTGTTTCTCCGATTTTTCTGAAGTGCCTACAAACACTCAGTATTGATACATATTTGACTGTTAGATTTGATTCAACGACTTAAATTTTGTGACTGAGAAGTGGTAGATTACATCCGCCAATCAAAAATATGCATTGGCCATGAGTGTCAGCAGGTATTTCTTTTCTTCTTTTTTTCTTTCATTTCATATATTCTCTTGTTAAAAAAATTCTTAAATGTTCCGGAATAACGAATGTTAGATTTAACAATTAATATACCCATAGTATCTCCTAATTTGGATTACCCTAGAAAGTCCCTTCTTTTCTCACTGGTGCCTGGATTTGTTGAGTTTCTAGTTGAGGAGCTTGGTGAAATCAAAATCCAAGGGTTATGTGAGGGGGAATGAGGAGAGGTTCTTAACACGGACGCATACGTGTTAAATAAATAATAATATTAAAGAAAATTAATGAAATTTTTTTGAAAACTTTAAGTTAAAAAAATAAAATAAAATAAATAGTATCATAATTAACTTTTTAATATTAGAATGTGATTTTTCGTTAAAGTAAACAATACTAAAAATTTTTCGTTAAAGTTACTTAATATTAAATAGTTTAAATATAACATTATAATAATATAATGAAAACTAATAAAAATGGTTTGAAAACCTTGAGTTTTAACTATAATGACAAAATAAAAGATAAAATAAATAGTATTATAATTAAATTTTTAATATAAAAATATGATTTTTCATTAAAATTAACAGTAACTTTTCAGTAAAATTTCTTAATATATATCATATAATACCATAATTAAATTTTTAATATAAAAATATAATTTTTCATTAAAATAAATAATAACAAAATTTTTTTATTAAAATACCTTAATATATATCATTATGAACTCCAACCACGTTGAAAAATTTCCTGAAAATCGGGGTGTTGGAAGTTGGGAGTGAGACTGACAGAGATAATGGCAGGGTAACTTGTGTGTCAATCCACCAAACCAGTCCAATCAATCAGTCACTGGAATACAGTTTAATGTACCAAACAGAGTAATGTACCATGCAGCTGCTTACCCACTTATAGCCTCTGGCAAAAGCTCGTAGCCTCAAGCATGGTGGTGGATTAATGCATTGTCTCAATTTAAATATTTTCCTGTACGCACTTCTTCCTTCTTCTTGCAGTAGTTGGAGTGATTAAACTTAGTTTAGTATTGAGATGATTTTGAAAAAAGTGATCATAAAAAAAAAACTATGAGTTTTTTCATGTTTGATAAACATTCAGCTTTAATTTTTTTTCACAATTTTAGATAAAAAAAGTCAAAAACACAAAGTTGCAAAACCTAGCTTTGAAAAATCTGTTTTTTTCACATCTGTTTTACATAAAAGTTTATCAAACATTGCAATACTGCTTTATTTTTTCAAAAGCACTTCTACAAAAATGTTTACCAAACACTATGTTGCTTTATTTCACAGCCATTTATTCTTACAACACAGCAGAAGCAATTATTTTCTCAAAGCACAGCAATACCAAATCAGCCCAAAGTAGAAGATGGATCAGT
Source organism: Pyrus communis (assembly GCF_963583255.1). Taxonomy (NCBI): domain Eukaryota; kingdom Viridiplantae; phylum Streptophyta; class Magnoliopsida; order Rosales; family Rosaceae; genus Pyrus; species Pyrus communis. The sequence continues at coordinate 16,401,209 of NC_084819.1, forward strand.
AAAAAGAAACAAAAATACTTTATGAAAAACAAATGTGTGAAAATCACATCCCTACAAAAATGAGAGTTTTGAAGTCCCCACATTCGCCCATATACACAAACAATAAAACAAAAAAAAAAAAAAAGGCAATCTTTTTCATGTAAGACTTGTTCGAGCAGTTGAAATGCATAAATTAAAGTAAAAATAACGTCGAAAACAACAAAGGAAATACAGAAGAAATGGTTTTTTCAATACTACGTAATATTAAGTAATACAAAAATAAATAATTGAAATTGAAAATAGAAGGTATGGAAATCAAATCCAACAATTATAAGAAGGCAAACTTTAGAGCCTACTCAATTGACTGCTCCATTTGAGCTTGATCTGCCTATATGGTGGATCGAAAGGAGTTTGGTTCCTCATTTGCCTACTCCATTGTATAAGACTCATCTTGAGTTGTCAATTGTTTAAGAGAGCCATAATACTTGAAAGTCAAAGTAACTTGATCGTCAAGTTATTTGGCTCTCATAGTGATCTATATTGATTCACAAGTATCATGGAACTTAGATACTTTAGTTTACTATTTGGAACCCTAATTAAGACATACTATACGTGTCTCGGTGGGATAACATTTTGATAATTTTGATTTGATGTATCTCTCTGTTAACTATAATAAGCAGTTCGAGAGAAACTTAATCACTATATTAAGGGTGTCTCTGCTTTCACAACATACACGTTTCATTCTGAGCAAATAATATTCTTGCTATAACACTTTTGGTTGCTGAAGTAAAAGACTCATTTATCATCCACAAGAACCATCGTATTCTACAAATAAGTTTAATTCTAAGTCGGACAGCGTGTGAAGTCTAATCCTAATAAAAATTTCAAGTGGCACGTATAGTATGATAAACCGGTGATAAATCAGACTCCCAGAAATAGAACGTACAACTTTTGGGGTTTTTCAGTATGAAAGCTAGGGTCCAGAACCAGAAGATGACAATAACAGACTATAGACCTCAATTATTCACCAGTTGTTTGTCTGTCGTTTGTACATGTGTGGACAATTTACCCTCCAGCAAAAGCTGTTTAACCAACCACCCAATTTTGAAAAACCCTACTACTCTGCAAACCCTACTACTTTTAAACTCTGAAGTTTTAGTTCAATGGGTCACCAGAAAATAAAAAAATAAAAAATCAATTGGGTTATTTTACATTTGAGATAATCAAGCATGATTCTTAAATTTTGATTCAATTAGAATATTCATTTACTAAAACTTGCGAGTATTTATCGTTGAACTTGTCATGACATGAATATTTCTTTTAACTCTTGCCTCTTATTTACCTTTTAAACCCTTTAGTTCTAGCGAAGGTTCTAACAATGTTACCCAATAATATCATTGTATTAGAGATACATTACACGTTATTTTACGTTGTCACAACTTCATAGAATTGTATTTGCAGTTTTTTAGTTCATAAACCAAAACTCAAATTCAAATAAATTTCAGAACCATGCTCCGATTTTATCTTTATTTTAAGCATTTAATCAAGCAAGCCAAATTTGAAGGATGCATTTAACCAAAAATCTGATCTGCAAAACCTGAACTTTGGGCGGTGGTGGCGTTTTTTCTTTCCTCTAGCCATGAGGGAGAGACTGACAACATATTGAAAGAGGATAGTAAAATGTGTGCACTTATTCAAAAGCTTTCTACTTTATTTGCTTTTGTTTCTTCTTTTTCTTTGTCTAATGCTGCACCGCACCGTGTCTCTCTGCTGAGGCTCTGCCTGCGTTACTGTATCGGTATGAGCTGTAGCAAATATTATAAAGCTATTGGATTGAGAAAGAGTTAAAAGAGGATGATATCTTTGGAAGAGAAACAGAACCTTGGTTGGATTTGAGGATTTGTTGTTTAATTTCGTGTCATGAAGCGCATGTTCTTTTCAGGTGTGGCAGAGTAGCATGTTCTGTTTTGGATTAAAAGCTTGTCTCAACTTCTAGCGGCCACATTTCACTAGCAAAGCACTTTATTGTTGTTATGTAATTTTTTTTTAATGCAATTTCTTGCTTAATTCCACGGTTAGGAGAAGGTCTTGTGTACACTCAAATCATATACGGCTCTCTATCATGAAAAGTAATGTCACGGATCAATCTTGGTAATGCAATACAATAAGTTTAAGTATCATATATGTGGTATAAATCACTATTCTAAAAATCTCTGTTTAGAGTCGCCTAGGTGCTAGACGAGTGGCCACCGTCCCATTTAGTTCTTAAGCGTTTAAAAATTAAGAAAGTACATCTAGACCTGTTTAGGCTTCGCCTAGTCACTCACCTATATCTCGACTCTCACTTAAACAAAAAATCAATAACTTTCATTTCGCATTTTAAGTTTTCAATAAAATGCAACTGACTTGTTCAATACTTGGGTAAACACTCATTATATGTTTGTTTCCCATGTTTTCACTATGGACTAATACTTTATAATATATATCTCATTTTATTTTTGTAATTTATGTATACCAATATATATGTTTTTTAAGTATAAATAGACACTTATTTATATAATATATAATAAATTTACTTAAATATGTCTAAGCTCCCGCCTAGACGTTAGATCCCAGTCTGCCATCTGACTAACGCCTAACCTTTTTTATAATCTTGATATAAACACAGTCTGTTGGTCATGTTATATAATTTCTCACTAGGTTGAAGCAAAAAAATAAGAATGTAAACATCGTTAAACATGACCAATTTTGATAAAGAAATAGACAGAGTTGATGGAAACGTCAAAAATGCATCTTGAGTCCAGACATAATTTGGGAACTACATAATCTAATTTTCGAATTTGGGGACAAAACTGCAGCTCGGTTTATAATTTAGGAACATTAGTCAATTAACACAATAAAAAACCTAAAAACTAAAAGGAAAACTAATGAAAATAGTTTGAAAACTTTAAGTTTTAACGATAAGAACAAAATAAAGGGTAAAATGAATAGTACGAGGTTTGACTATTTAGTGTAAAAATATAATTTTTTGTTAAAGTAAACAGTAACATGAACTTTTCGTTAAAATTTCTAAAACTAAAATTAGGATGGTAAACAAGTGTAACCAGGACAGCTGATCCCTTTTGGGAGAGAGTGGTAATTAAAGGGCTTTATTAATCAAGTGGGGTGGTAGCACAGGTCAAAAGTGATTCGGTTCAGACCCGGAAAAGTAAAAAGAATGATTTACTTTGATCATTTTTTTAATTGAACATTAGCTTTCACGAATTTTGAAACTAATGTAACGTGAACACACTCTAGTTTATCCAGACTTCTGTACTTTAACATTCCAATTGCTGGATTTTGGTTTTTTAAGTTTAACCATGAAAAAAGTTTAAATTATGTATAATTTGTTCTTGTATCATGAAAAAAGTTAATAATTAACACACAAGGAATCCTAAGGATACTCTCACGATTTAACTCTCTATCACATTACAGTTCAACATTAATTATTATGCCAATATTATAAAATATTGTGCAAAAAAAAAAAAAAAAAGATGAAGTGTTGATTTGGTACCTAAACTATCATCTTAATGAAAATTAGGTTATTGAATTATTTTTTTGATAAAATAAGTCCATAAATTCATTAAAAATTGCCAATTTCATCCTTATTGTTTTTATCCAATTTTTCGTCAACTTAAGTCACTTCACACTCTTTAGAGTGTAATACCATCATTTTCTCATCTATAAGCCTTTTAATATTTCATATAGGTTATAAATCTAAAGTCTAACTTATCATCCAAAGTTAACTTCATACACTATATCTAAGTAAAATTATCTGTCTACCCTCTAATGTGTATCACATGCAAGTAAACGTGACTCAAATTGACGGAAAATTGAATATAGTAGTTTCGAATATAATATTAGAGATGTAATTGGTAGATTTTTATAATTCAATGACTGATTTTTCTAAAAAAATAGTTTAAAGACCTAATTTTCAACAAATAAATTCACAAAAAAAAAAAAAAAAAAAAGAGGTGACAGAGTATCTATGAAGAGTTTCATTTTTTAGAGAGTCTCTTTAGTATTTTTCGTAACGCTAAAGCCAATTGATAACATGGAAGTCACTCAACTTTTATTTTCAATGTGAGTTTCACAATCTCAACACATTTTTAATCCTGGATGAAATTTTTTTTGAATCAACCACTGGCACATAGGAATATCCTTAATTAGACTAACTTTCGAAGGTAGGGTTATGAATTTCAATGATTTAGAGCTTGGGTAGGTAAAATGGTGAATGGGTCCTAATCCCATGGTTTATTGCTAGACAACCATATATGCCTTAAGGATAATAGGATCCAAAATTCCACATGCTTTTCATTAACCTTACTTTGTTTAATCAGATCCCCAAATATTCTTGTTAACCCTCCCTTCTTTCCATATTTATTTACCTAAATAGAATTCAGATCAATTTTCTACTCTTTTTCTTTTTATTTTCTCAGAATTCGATGCAGATATTCGGGGTTTCTTTAAAAGTGGGGCCGAAAGGTCCTTGCACCATTTTTAAAAGTCTATGACTCTGTGCTTTCACATTTTCATGCAAATTAGTGCTAAAAGGAGAATTTGGATCCCCTTAAGGACTATTAATTCCGAGTTTTTAATTTGTGTGAAAAAAAGAATAAATTGTAGTAATGGCTCTTAATTTTAATTAAATTAAAGCAATGATGTTTCAACTAAAAATTCATTATAATTGGTCTCTCAACTCATCAAAATGTGTAGTTATGGTCATTTTTATTAATTTCATCAGAATTTTGTCAAAATAAAATAATAAATTATGTTGGAATGACCATTGCTACAATTGGGGTTCTTCAACTTATCAAAATTTGTAGCTATGGTCATTTTCGTCAACTTCACTAGAATTTTGCTAGAATGAGTTATGTTAGAAGGATCATTGCTACAATTGGGTTAAAGTTGAAGGACCATTTCTCCAATTGGGTTCAAGTTAAGGAATCATTTCTTCAGTTAGATTAAAGTTGAGGGACTAATGGTGAACCTTTAATTTGTGTAAAGTGGGACAACACGATGAGTTAGTAGAGACCGTTGAATTAAATTTGAATGATCCAAATTGTCTGATTTTTCAACTCCAAACAGTGAAATCAGAACTTAATCTCTTTCTGTAAAAGCGTATATTCAAAACTTTGGCTCACAGCCTCAGGGTCCAACATTTTGCATTGCACCATGTCAAATTAATATGCAGCATAATTAAGATTGAACAGGAAAAGTGTGCTGTATTTTTATTCATTTATTTTTCATGAGCTGGCTATTTTAAAATATTGAAGAGCCAACCATAAGATTAATGTAATTGATTGATTTTTTTTTGTCAATATGTAATTGATTGATTTTTTTGGTCAATATGTAATTGATTGATTAGCTTTTAGTAGAGATGAAAGTTTACAATTTCTTCAATTCTAATAAGTAACATTGAATGAATACAAAAATAAATACTTGACATCGAAAATAGAAAATCTAAGCTAGGGTGAAAATAATTTAACGACTTACGCATTCATTATCTTTATATATCTTTATATATAAAGTGAAAAGCCCAAATAACTGAAACATTCAAAAACCTCTAAAATGCCCCTTTGTTTCCTTCTCAATTAAATTCAAAAAAATCAGAAAACAAGGAGAAAATGGTAAACAAACAATACTGAACAGAAAACTGTTTTGGAAAGAAAAAAGAAAAAAGAAACAAAAATAAATTAATAAAAAAGAATTTAAACATATAGAAAACAAGAGATAATCCAAACCAAATGGCATAACCGTTTAGAAGAGGAGAGCATAAACGTGGGCATCAATTTTGAAACTGCTGTGAGTAGTTACGGTTTGGTTTATATTCTTCATCATCGCGCAAAAACTGAATCATCTCAATCTTTCGTTACATTTTGTTATTCTCTTTTGTTTCTTGGTGTTTGATTTCTTTTCCCTTTTGTCTTGTTTTAGTTTATGCGTAGAAAAGTTGTTTAGTTTAGCAATGCAAGTCTTTAATTTACCTTTCAATCGATTTTTTAGTTTTTCGATTTTCAGTTACAGATTGCTATTATTTTTTTATAATTACAGGTGCTTTCATTGTTCCTCATGGATTACGCATCAAAATTGTTTCAACATGGTTGCTGCCGAAAGCATGAAGTTTCTAATGGTGATCAAAAGATTTTTGTTTTATTCACTTTTTTTTTTTTTTTTTTAATTCAGTTTGTAAATTCTTCTTCATTGTCAGTTTAAATTATTTCGTTTACTTTCTCAACTTTTTCTTCCGTGGAAATCCAACACATTCATGGGTGCTTTGCTATTGTTGAATTGAATTTCCAGATTCTATCAAAATTCATGCCATTGAATATTTAATTTTTTTTAAGAAGAAGATTAGGCAAAATAGACAACACACACCCATTGACACTTCCAAGTTCCATGTAAGATGTTGGTATCCCTATTTGAATTTCTTATGTTTCTACAGTTTGTTATAATCCTTCACAAAATATGCACTTATGATTGAAAAGCTTTTCACCTTTAACACAATTGTAGTATTGATCCATGATATGTGGAATCTGATTTATGACATTTGTATTTTAATTAATTGTTGTTTCTTTTATGGCAGGCAACAACTTCATGAACAACAAAAGTCAAATTGCAGATGAGAGTAATAAGGGAAATTCCAATATCTCAGAGATTGTCGAGGTAAGAATCTCAGTAATTTGTTTGTCATCAATTATATAATTTTTTTTCCTCTTCCCTTCTTGGTTTGTTTCTTTGGTTTTTTATGGTAGTTTTGTTTAATGATGATTTATGTAGACAATCAGTTTCTTCATTGCTTCAAAATATTATGTTTCGAAATTTTATCACAAAATTTATTTGTTAGAACGATTTTCTTGAAATTTTAAGTGTATGTGGTTGTGTTGTAACTGATTAACTCACTGTTTGTTTGATCTAATTCTCATCCTATGTTACTATTTGTTTGTTTTGGTATTATTAAATGCTGCCATATGAGTAGCACACCTAATCAAGAAATTTTTATTTAATTACATTCTCATTTGTTAAGATGCCTTCTTTACATTCATTTTTTTTTTTCAGTTTGAGAGTATTATTAAATGCTGACATATGAGTAGCAAACCTCTCAAGCTCTGTAGAGATGTATTGTCAAAGTTTCTTGAATATACAATTGAAAGTAGAGATATATATACATCTTACATTTTTTTCTATGATGCCTACAATTATCAAGTATATCTAGAACTAATAGTTTCAAACAAATTGCCTGGCATGAAGACTAAAGTGACAAACTTAAAGAATACTTTATTGTAATTTCTTAGTGAAGATCATAGTTTAATACTAACTGCCAACCTGTTTGCAATAATAATTGGATAGTTTAATTTCTCTTATTTCAATTTTAGACGTTCTCTAGAGTAAGTGTGCACACTATTTTTCTAGCTATAAATTTGTATATGTTTCGCTATATACTTTTTTTACATCAAAAAGCCTTTTTTGAAATGCAAGATGAATTACATGGTATGTGGACAAAAACCTATGTAGGCATAAATTACTTTTGGCTTACGATACTACATAAGGATTGCTTGGCTAAGGAATTTGAAGATTCAAAACTTTTCAGTTCTCTTTCCCGTTTTGTTGGTGTTTGAAATGATTCGTTTTTATGTATTTTTCTTCTAAATTCCCAACAATTGGTAATCTAATTGTATCATTTCTTTTTGTTAATTCAAGGTTTTAGAATAATTGTGCTGGTCATCTCTAATGTTTTTATTTCATTGTCAGTACCAATTAAAATGTTATGTACAAATGTTTAAACTTGCAATACAATATCTATGATAATGTGATTTGTTATCATATGATTTGGAAACAAGCATTGGCATTGTGGGGTTATTGAATTGACAAAGCAGTTTGCAGGTGGAATGAGAAAGTGTAACATATATGTCAAGAAAAAAATAGTAGATGTGCTATGAAGCCACAAACCTTTCAACTCATTTTTAGCAACTTTTTTTTCTATGATAAACGGCGAGGAAAAGATGATATATATGAAATATCTTGGTTCCTTGTTGTATTTCTTTCTTTATTAATTACTAACCTCTTCAAAAGTGATTTTGTGCGCGTATAGAGTCTTTCTTTTCTCACGCATTTTACACGTGAGTTAATTATGTTTTATTTCTTTTTATTTGCAATGTATGTTGTATTTTATTTTAAGACGCAATATGAGAAAGAAAACTGACACACCCCAACCCGGAATGTCCAATAGGATCCCGAATTGAGTCGTGCTGGCCAATACTTGGAAAGTGACGAAGCCATAAAGTGTGATAGTGTATAAAATGTGAATAAATTAAAACATAAAAGTAAGTTCCCAACATATTTTTTCGTCGAGTGTTAGTCGAAGCCATAAAGTGTGATAGTGTATAAAATGTGCATAAATTAAAATCTAAAAGTGCTTAAGTACACGAGTGTGCAGTGAGCAGGTCCTAGTGGACATTCCGGGTCGAGGTGTGTCAAAAACAACTAGCACAACACATCTTAAGGGGCGCGTTGCACCCGTGATAAAAAAAAGGCCTCTAGCATGTGCGTGAGCGCGTGCGGAGAGACTAGTAATGATTAAGCTAGGTTGAAAATAATTTAACGACTTACGCACTCGTTATAATGAATGCTACATAGTATTGAAGTAAAAAATTTGATATATTTTTTATAGACTTACCACAAATAAATAATAATCTACAATTAGTGATTACCTCTTCCAATATTTTAAATAAAAATATTTAAGTAGTTTAATTTTTATGAATTGTTTTTACTATTTGATTTCTTAAAAAAAATCTTCACTGTTTTATTTTTTAAAATCAAACTTCATCCTTTATTTTTCAGACAATTGTATTGGTTTTTTTTGTTTTTAGTCGAAGACAACTGTATTGGAATATTGAGGATAAATTGTATCAAAATACACTCAAAGATATTTTTGTAAAAGTACATGATTAACTTTTGTTTTTTGGGTAAACAGTTTATGATTAACTTGATAAAGCATGATTACGGTAAGAAATCGGTCCGTAGCAAGGGACAAACAAGTGTGCTTTGCAGCTTTGATGCGTGGGAACGCGATTGGGCCCACAGAAGACTGATAAAAAAAGACCTAAATCAAACAGGCCCACTGCCCCCGCTGCCCCCGCTGCCCCGTACCGGGCCCCACTTCCCTAAATCCCTCAATTATTATGACGCTCTCTGCACTCCTCCTCTTTTACTCGGCTCACCCCTCATCGGCTCGGCTCCCTTCCCTCGGAAAGCTAACCCCCCGCGCTCGAAAGGTGCGTGCTCCCCACCCTCCCCATTCAAATTTTGCCACTCCTACAACTACAAGTACACCCCATCTCTGTTTCCCAAGACGCTTTTCAAACTTCAAACCCAAAACCGCGGCTCCCCAACACATCCCTCTTTCTCTCCTCAAATCTATGTCTTCCTCTCTCTAGATTCTCTCTCTCTTTCTCTCTCCTCTCAAATCCCTCTCTTTTTCAACCTCTCTTTTCTTCGCTTCTGTCTCTTCCGAACTCGTTCTCTGCAATAATCATACTCCCAGAAGAACTCTCTGAGCTCTCAGAGAATCGAAAACCACACCTTCCTCCTCTGATACCGCAAACCCAGCACCTCCGCGTGCCTTTCCTCGCAGAGGTTCCATCTGGGTATCTCTCAAAGCCCCAAAAAATGGAACAGAAAACCCCTCTGCAAACCCTCCCCGAAGCCTCCCCAAAACCCAGCAAGAAAAGCTTCGTCGCATCTCTAATGTCCCCCCGCAACCCCTCCTTCCAAGAAGACACCTACCTCGTCTCCAACCTCAAATCCTCCGAAAAGAAAGCCCTCCAAGAACTCAAAGACAAGCTCTCCGCCTCGGACTCCGCCTCCGCCGCCATGTGGGGCATTCCTCTTCTGGGCAACGACGAAAAGGCCGACGTTGTCCTCCTCAAGTTCCTCCGGGCCCGGGACTTCCGCGTCCCCGACTCCTTCACCATGATTACCAAATGCCTGGCGTGGCGGAAGGAGTTCGGTGCCGACGGCGTCGTGGAGGAGGACTTGGGTTTCAAGGAGCTGGAGGGGGTGGTGGCCTACATGCACGGATACGACAAACAGGGGCACCCTGTCTGCTACAACGCCTATGGAGTTTTCAAAGATAAGGAAATGTATGAGAGGATTTTTGGGGACGATGAGAAGCTGAAGAAGTTTCTGAGGTGGAGGGTTCAGGTCCTTGAGAGGGGAATCAATGCTCTACATTTTAAGCCCGGCGGGATTAATTCGATTATTCAGGTCACTGATCTGAAGGACATGCCTAAGAGGGAGCTCAGAGTTGCTTCCAATCAGATCCTCTCTCTGTTTCAGGACAACTACCCTGAAATGGTCGCAAGAAAGGTAATTTAATTAACGTTTTATTTGGTTTCCACTTTTTTATTTGGCTCAGTGGACTGTAATTTTTGAGGCAATTCACATGTTTGCTAGCTTAATTGTTCAATTTTTTAATTGATTTGTTGTGGGGTTTTACTTTAATTTACTGGAATGTAATGTTTTTAGGTAATTCTGATGTGGGTTTATAATTTGATTTAGTGCACTGTTTTTTATGAGCTAATTTAATCTCGGTTGAGGCTTTACCGTAAAATCAATTGACAATATAGAAATTAGCCAACTTATAAGCTATTGCAAGATTTACCTTTTCTCCTTAAATTTTATATTCTCACAATTTTGAAGCCAAATATTTTGACAACATGTGTGGCCGTTAAGCTTCACACGTCGGTTAATCTGCTCTGATACCATAAAGGAAGTTGAGATTCAACCATAAAACCGATTGGCAATGTAGGGAGTATCTAACCTACTTGTAAGCCATTGCAAGGTTGTTGTTTTGCCGACATGGGACTCTTTAACCTTCACATTCTCGCAATTTCATTCGCTTCATATAACTTATTTCACCGATTAGGTTTTTAGTTTGATTCACTGGGATGTATTTTTTTTATGTAATCCTGATCTGGGTTTTCGATTTGAATTGATGGACTGTATCTTACTAGTTTTTGAGCTAATTCTTATCTGGGTTTACCTGCTTGCTCACTTTTTCCTTTAATTACTTGTATTGTTTGAGGTAATTTTGATGTGGATGTGGGTTTTCTAATTTGGGGTTTTTTGTTCAGATTTTCATCAATGTGCCATGGTACTTCAGTGTGTTGTATTCTATGTTCAGCCCATTTCTGACTCAAAGAACAAAGAGCAAGTTTGTGATAGCAAAGGAAGGAAATGTTGCTGAAACACTCTACAAGTGAGTCCCCTTACCATCAAACATTTGACCTCTTTGTTTTGTACTCTTTGTATAAAAACTGGTCTTTAATTAGGGTTTTGGTCCCCACACTCAGCTCATTGAACCCATTTCTCTTAGGGGTTATAGTTTCAGAATCGGGTTTTGATTCCTTCTCCTATTTTTCCATTTTTGTTTAAGGGTTTTGAAACAGTTCCCTCATATGTACACTGTACAATTGGTGGTCACTTACTAGAGATAGGTATTTATGTTGTTCCGAAACAGGTTCATAAGGCCCGAGGACGTTCCGGTTCAGTATGGCGGCCTGAGTCGACCGAGTGATGCGCAAAACGGCCCCCCCAAACCGGCTTCCGAGTTCACCGTCAAAGGAGGAGAGAAAGTGAACATACAGATTGAGGGGATTGAGGTTCATGAATCGTCTGCATTATTTTTATAACCCTTAATTTTATTCTCTTTAAATTAGCGATTTAAATGCGATTAACGTGGTTAATTTTTGGTGTGCTGGTGTTGAAATTGATTAGGCTGATGCAACAATCACATGGGACATAGTCGTGGGAGGGTGGGACTTGGAGTACACTGCAGAGTTTGTGCCAAGTGCAGAAGGCAGCTACACCATCCAAGTGGAGAAGCCAAGAAAAGTGATGCCCTCCGAAGAAGCAATCCACAACTCCTTCACTCCTCGTGAAGCAGGGAAGATGGTTTTCTCAGTCGACAACTCTGCCTCCCGCCGGAAAAAGGTAGCTGCATATCGCTACATTGTCCGCAAATCCGCCCCCGTCTAAAGCTAACTTCAACAACTGCGAGGGGATTCATTAGTTAAACTTGTAGTAGTAAGGTTTTTGTTTGTGCAATTTGCTTGCTATGTTGTTTTTTAGGGTTTAAGCAATGGTTGTGAACCTTGTTATTTTGTCTGCTTGAAAGTACTTGTAATGTATAAAAGGATGCATGATATATCTATACTATTATTAAGAGAACCTTTCTTGTCAACCTTTTGTCATTTTTTTTTTCTTCCTATTTTACCTTTACTTTTGATACACAATACTTGCATAAGTAGGGCAAAATAGTAACTTTGTATCTTTTTGCCTTTTGTTCTCACTTTTAATACACAATACTTACATAAGGAGGGTAAAATAGTAATTTTGTATCTTTTGAGAAAATGGCAATCATATTCTTATTTTTCTTATTTTACCTTCACTTTTAATACTCACTATTTACATAAGAAGAATAAAATTATGTAATATTAAGATAAAATATGCACTTATTAATAAAAATTGTTCCACCATCATTTTTTCACTCTTTTTAAAATTTTAAAAACTAATCACTCCTTAATAAAAAACAAAACATTGCCATTTTTTTCTATTTTGCCCTCATTTTTTATATACAATACTTATATGAAGAGGGTAAAATAGTAATTTTGTATTTTTTGAGAAAACGACAATCATATTCTTATTTTTCCTACTTTACCCTCATTTTTTATACATAATATTTACATAAGGAGGACACAATAATAATTATGTAATATTCAGATAAAATATGCACTTATTAAGAGAAATTATCCCACCATCATTTTTTCATACTCTTTTTAAAATTTTAAAAACTAATCACACTCCTTAATAAAAAAAACAAAAAATAAAATGAAATTGTTCACACACACAGAATATGTGCTCATCAGCTAGTATCGTTTAATATAAGAGGAAAGCATATCTATTGACTTTGGTTTGGCACCAGTCTCAATTGTGTCAATTCTTAAGAGTGGGTTTGGACGAGTGGCCTTAAAGTTCCATGGATCCCGAGCTATAATCGCCGCAACTGCACTAAAATAATGAGATAGAGGTACTTGAAATTGCCTATATGCAATTTATTCGAGAGAACTTTTAAATGACAAATTGATGGGTGTCTTCTTGGAAGTTCTTTGTGTAGTGCGCTTATGGGTTTGGACGAGTGGCCTTAAAGTTCCATGGATCCCGAGCTATAATCGCCGCAACTGCACTAAAATAATGAGATAGAGGTACTTGAAATTGCCTATATGCAATTTATTCGAGAGAACTTTTAAATGAAAAATTGATGGGTGTCTTCTTGGAAGTTCTTTGTGTAGTGCGCTTATGGTGTGTTTGTAATGTTTGAGTAGCAGCTTTCTACGACATGAGTTGGTAACAACTGAGTCTAAAGTTTCAAGTCTTTTATTCAAACATAGCATTAAGTTTGTCTACCTGCAAATACATTAGAGAGAACTTTCAAATGATGAATTGAAAAGTTACGTGATGAATAAGACAGAAATACGAAACAATTTTTTGGTTACACCCAAGTTTTTCTTGGAAGGGAGAGCTTTTTGCTGGTGTGCAGCAGGTTGATTTGCTTGATGGTCCCAAATAGTAGTGACTGGTGAATGATGATGATGATGTGTCTAGGGCATGAAGCATGAAAGAGACTGATTAATGGTCACAATATTTTCTTTTGATTTGGTTTCGCTTGTTGTACAAGGATATGGGGGGAGAGGGAGTGTTGGGACTAGCAAAAGGTAGCAGAAGTGGGGGATGAAAGATATTGATCACCGTCTGGGGGCCCTTGGGTTTGTTGCCTGGGCCTCTAGAATCTGGATTGGGTTTTCGGAGGTTTGATGAAGAAAATTACATATTTTTAGTTAAAAAATAGATAAATAGATATATCTTATTGCACTGATGTTTGTAGTGACAATAGTAATATAGTGTCATGAAATACATTTAAGGTACCGGCTCCCTCTTCCCCATATATTGTCGCATAAATATTTTGAAATACGTAAATATAAGGTGATGGTGTACGAAAATGACATTCTTTGCAGCAAGAAAACTTGGTACAAGGTACTTTTGATTGATTAAGATTTTGGGGGAGATATTAATCTGAATGCATAAGGTTCATGTTTCTTAAAATTATCATCAAGTTCATCAACTAAAATAGTCCTCAACAGTAAAGAAAGGGTAATTGGTAAGACTAAATAATATTTTCTAAATTACAAAATTGTAACATAAAATAACAAAACATGTCTATGTATTCCTCTACCAATACATGTATCGTGTTACCATCTCGCGACAAAAAAATATTTATGTTGTCGAACTAGAATCATGTTCGCAGTCTAGACCACGAACTAGAAACTTGTCTGAATCCATACATGTGGTGACTCCGTATAAGGAACCGAGCAGATGTACTTATATTCCAAATTGAAGGTACATATAGCTGTAAACTTGGCACCCCTCACCACAACAATTCCATGAAAGTATATGCAATTCGCTTTGAATCGAGAGCAGTTCGAAGCTTCAATGGAGAACGAAGAACTCTCGGATCCCAGTAACATGGTACTATTCCCCTAGTTTTTAACCTGCAAGTCAGGCAACTTACCCGAACAATCGCCATTAAACGGCGCCTTGAAAACCCTATACTCGATCAACATTCTTCATCTTTGGTTCATCAAAATCTTCAACGTCACAACTCACAGGCCACAATAGTTCCAAAATCTTCCACCGAATAAAATCGACCGTTGAAATAAGTTAGGTCTAAAATATGTGAGGAATTTCTAAGAGAGTCCAGATGATCAAAAAATTGATCTAAAACATCTGTATCAGCAATTGTCCATTCATCTCCTCCTGGTCTCCAAAGTACCTTTCCAAGTTCACAAGTAACTCCGACTGTGTAATTCGATGTCCGAGACGGGCTCGCGGATAACACAAACTTTTTAACTGTGAAGTAATAGTCTTCAGAATAAAACCACTCTTGAATATTTTTAATCTTGTTAGTATCTGGGAGTTTGATTTGGCAATGATTTATAGTTTTATAGGATGCAATAAACGGACCTCAAAAACTTCGGATACAGATATAAGCCATCCCATAGAAGGATAATAACGCTGCCATTTCTTGGATTCCGGCAGATTAAGTTTGTGAAACCTACCTTTCATATTGTTGCTAAATTCAGGAGTGATGGTATCCACTTTGTTTGGTAACATATACAATGGGAATTGATGTGTTAATCTTCCAATAAAGTTTTCTTTGGTCGCGACCGAGTTCCATGATTTACGAACTCCACCAAAAGCAGTAAGATCCTGCATGTAAACTATCCGTTGGCGATATACGTAACGAGATCTCCAGGAAGAATCGACCAGTCAGCCATCAAGATATCAATTTGGTATCAAATATTCTTGCCCTACCTCCAAGATGTAAAATTAAATGGAAAAAAGTAAGCCGTATAACAACAGCAGCAGCAACGAGGAGGATATATATACTAGGGTTATGTGTGCTGTATATATACACAGATTCCTCCTTAAGCAACTGGGTCTAGCATTGGCCTTGTGCTTGCTATGACGATAATATAAACCTTATTCAATGCGGAAAACATACTGAAAGATGCACTGCCTGATTACGAATACAGGAAACAGATTGAAAAATGAGTTGCTTGATTACGAATTCGGGAAACAAATGCGTTGCCTGATGACGAAAATGGGAAACAAACTGAAAGATGCCTTGCCTAGTTATGAATACGGGAAACAAAGTGGTAATAATAAGCAGGAAAATAAATTAAAGAGTGACTGTTTGTTTGGGTACAACTTTGGCCGCCGGCACGCTGCTAGTGTTTTTCAGAAGGCTACTATCCTCGGTTACAACTTTGTATATATTTTCCAACCTCAAAAGGAAAGGGGATGCTTCTCTACAGAAGTCATCCGGTGGACTCCTCCTATGGAAAATCCTCAAATCAGTTGTATCACATAGCAATATTGGTGCTGTGGCCATATTGGTAACATAGAAAGCTGATACCACCGAGTTTAATTTGCGCACGGGTTAAAGGATGCAACAGAATAGTTCTTGTTTCTTTATCCAGTTTAGATAAAGTCAGCAACCATCCTAGGGAAGAACCAAATTGCATTCTCTGATCAACTTCTGGGAGACAAAGTTCTTAAGACTTGCCTTTTTTTTCATATTGTAAACCTCACAGATGATACAATCCTCCTGATGAGATGCAGACATAAGCAATGGAAAATGCCTTGATCGATTGGTAAAGTTGTTTTTCGTTGCGACTGATCTCCATGACTCGCAAACTGCACCAAAAGCAACAAAATCCTCCATTGAAACAACCCATCTAAGCGATAGAGGGTACAAGGTCTTGAGGAAGACTCGACCAGTCAGCCATCAGGAGATGCAATAGTAGTAGCACAAGAGAGGCTAGAGAGAGCCAGTGCCTTATATGTTGCGGCCAAAGAGGGAGAAGAAGCCTATGTTCTACTAAATTACAGCCTCATATTAATTTTTGGGTATTTCAATTTTCATTTCAGTTGTTTAACTGGGTAAATAACACTACACGACGTTGTGACCGTCACACCAAACAAAATTTTAAGGTAGAAGCCAACTTCATACTTTTCTTATAATATATCAGTAATTTTGTATTCCTCGTTGACACTCCATGGTTAGACAAATATTTACATATACTGTTTTCCCCTAGCCAATTCTAAAACCAGAATTTGTGGCTGCACCTTTTCTTTCAAATTTGGCAGGAAGCGGGAACTGCACCTGCTGAGAGATGTTTGATGAATATTGTTGGTTGCTAATCCTTAACCGCAGTTGCAAATCGCTGCGTTTAAGGCCTCATCACGGAAGCTAATTAATCAATGAGCTTGAACCTCTTCGTAATCCCTTGATGTTTTCCTCCGACTCAAACAATTAGAAAATCGAGGAAGCTTCAACATGGTATTTACTCTGTCAACTTCTTTAAGGGCGTTCCACTCTTCCTTTGCATCTTGTGAGACATTACAATTCAACACAGTATCTTTCCAGTCCTCTGTCATCTTGCTGTTAATCTCGGAAGCAGTGCCTCCCTGATCGCTTACAATGTTCGATCTTGTGCTATAATAAGAAAGGGAAAGCTGAGAGTCATTCGCTTTGCCCAGACGGCTCACGTGGGATGTGGAATGTGTTAATGAAGAAGCAGGTTTGTCTTTCAGATACAAGCATATAGCTGCGCAGTCATCAATTTTTGATGCTGGGAACTTTCGTTTCCATGCTCTAACCGCACGCCTTACTAGTAATTCTGCTGCCATGGATCGCTTCCTTGCTGAAGCAACTATCTTTACCACATCAGTGTTTGTTAAAGCATCCCACACCTGCGCAACGCACACCATCAACATCTTAATGTAGCTTGATAAATGTTAAGAGTTACCAAATATGTTCTACATAAATAAAACTGTCACATCACTTCGTAAATAAATTGAATGACCGTAACAACACTTGTAGACAAAAAAAAAAAAAAAAAGAGTCCTATGAAGCAAAACGCCGAAGCCATTGAAGAAAACAAACAAATCAAGCCGTACAAAGGGAAGAACTGAACACTACGAAGCTAAAAACTCCACCCTGTGAAGCAAGAAACTACAGAAAGTAAAAAAAACCCCAATCCCTATGAACAAAATAACCAACCCTTCGAAGAAAATCCGGACCCAATGAAGCAAACCGAACCCTATGAAGCGAAAAACAAATACTTAATTGAAGGGACATTCAGGCTATTGATCAAAGTCATTTTTCTGCACTCATGACAATATGGGTAGGCTTTTTTAACCATCAAGTAGAGGGAAGTTTAGTGATTTGTTGCTTTCTTACCCCATCAGTTGCCAGGACCACAAATTCGTCATCGCTTGATATCTTCCTGTAGAAAACTTCAGGAATTGAGATCAGGCCATAATCTTTGACACAGAAATCCCCGAAAGCCCTCGCCATTGCTAGACCAGGGCAATCTTCATCCGGCATCCATAATCTATACACTTGTGGTTCTTCATCCACTGATAAAATCCTGCCTTTGCATTTCATAATTCTCTCAGCTTCACCTGAATTTCATCAGTAGCAAAAAACAAGAAGATCAATCAAACTCAAAAACTTGATCAAAATCATCATGCAATTCTTAAGGAAATATGAAGTGAAGTGATTTCTGCACACAACTCTCTCCGCTTGCACACCCATCAAAGGAAAATCAAAGGGACAAACATAAACAGGGTGTGCAGAAGGAGAGAGAGGTAAGCGGAAATCATTTCCCGATATTAAGAGCACTAGTACTAAACATACTTGGAGTATCAGGTTTCAAATCAACCGTGAGCTGGACAGGAACGATTTGGTTTTTTTCTCCTGATCTAGTTCCAAGAACCGCACGAGAATCGCCTAAGTTGGCAATCACCAAATTATCACCCTGAAAATGAAACAGCATAAAATTAGAAGGAAAAAAAAAAGTAATTTTATTGAATTGCTCTCCAAACTTGGAGTGCAAGAAATAAAGTGTACCTGTTTAACTACAGTTACTGCAGTTGAACCGCTGCAGAAGCTATCAATGGTGTTGTCAACGCTAAGTTCTTCGTCCATTTCCTCGAATGATTTGACAAAACTGGCTTCCCATGACGGAAGAGAGATATTGCGACTGGGTTTCCTGTCGTGATTATTCCCGTTGTTTGCGTTGATCTCGCTTCCGGCAACATCAATGTCGCTGAATATGCCAGTGTTGAGCTGGTAAATTTTGATGACTTCCGAGAGTTTCGAGGGTAAATTGTCACGTACGCATCTTGCAACTTTGTGCCCTTCGGGGCCATGACCATCAAACACACCGCAGAAGTACATGCCGTTCTCAGTAAAGTCCTAAAAAATTCATTGACATAAAACTTCAGTTAAATTCATATATAAAGGACTAGTAAAGAACAAGTTTTGCAGAAAATAAGAGACCAAGAAGATTTTAAATACATTATGAACAAACAAAAAACCGTAAACGACATGTTTACTCAATTGGAATGAGGATTTGATTACGGATTGTAATGTAGATTTTTATATATTAGATTACGAATTATAATGTGGAACATGTATTTGTGGAATCCATACGTGTTAATAAACACAATAGAGATCAGAAATCAGCACAAATGAAAAACCAAAAAAAAAGAAAAAGAAAAGAAAAATAAACCAACAAAATTTAAAAGAGACAAATTGATTAAAGGTACCTCCCAAACTGTCATGGCATCTTGATTGATCCCTTTTCTTCCTTGCTGGGTGTACATGGAAATGTTCCTAGAACACCCTTGCAACCTTATGCGGGCCCCATCGTCCCCACACCTTACATTATCCTCCTCCTCCTCCTCAGCCTCGTAGTACTCATTCCGATGGGCCACACCATCATCCTCCATGTACCCTCCTCCATACGATCTCTCCTTGGTACAACAAGCTCCCATGTCTCTCGAGAAATTAAATTAACCAAGCCTCCCACAAAAATGATTGTTCCCAAGAAAATGGGAGAAGAGGAATGATGGGGACCCACCAGAAACCAATCAACACCCAAAAGGAAAAAATTGGGTGAAGAGGCAAAGGAGGGGGAAGAGAATTGAAAGGTGACGGTGTATTTGTGGAGAAATCGGAATTGATTGATATATTTCTCGAAATCAGAACATATTTTTTAAAAGGAAAGAAGGTTGAAACGTAAATCGTAGATATTGCAATATGCATGCAACGAGTCAATCAAGATTCATGTCGTGTGTTGTTGGAGGTTTTTCATGTTGTGAAGGAGGTGGTTATGTTCTCTTAAATCTCGACGTGCTTTTGATCGCAAGAAATTGTTACAGGATAATCACAGTAGTACCCTTTTGGTCTTTGCCAAGGAGGAAGATAGTAATCCTAAATTTACATATCCTCTCAAATGTCTTTAGCTAATCAGAGTACTTAAACCATAATTAGGTACAAAATCTTCCCTATATCGTAGTTGATCAACCAAAATTAAATCCTATTTAAAGTGCATGCACGTTAGTGTTTTAGATTTGTATGTGCTTTAGTCAAATGATAACGTGAGATTTGGGATCGCCAAATTCGTAAAGTTCGGATTTTCTACTTGAATTTTGGACTAAAAGCGTTCCTCTTATCTTAATTAATTTTTACAAAACCTTTTACCAGCCGTTAGATGAAAGTCGAATCGTTATAGTCCATACCCCTATCATTTTAGTAGATCTTTTTTTAACTAATCACTACTAAATTCGTTTTATTTTGGTGGTAAAACTACAACTATTCTTTTTATTTTTAATCATACATTCAACGCTGAATTCATCTCGTAACGTCACAACAATATAAAATTGGGTTTAAACAAATTATTCGTTGACTTAGTCAATCAGATGGTTCGAACCATATAATAATTAGTTTATCTTATGATCATCCTATTCAAAGATATATTTGATTAGGATTTAGTACTATAGTCTAGTGTTATTCTTCTTCACTTGTAAGTGACAGGTCTAGTGGTTTGATTCTCGCCAAAGACGAGTTTGAACCACGTTATTGCTAGTTCATTGTGATGCTAAACCTACCCACTCTCCCTTAGTATAAATAATATCATTTGTTAAAAAAAAAAAAAAGATATATTTGATTAGCAACAAACGCTTTATCATGTAAATGTGTAGTCTTCACAACTCTAGTTAGTGGATAACTCGACTTAAAAGTGTGTCTCCCTATTTGTTGTGTGATTTTTTTTTTTTTTTAATAAAATCATTTACATATGGTGTTTTACAGCTTATTTTGCAAGTATATACATTTACGTTTTAGTTTAGAGAAGTCAAGCTTTACTTCGCCCCTTCCGCTCTTTTCTTCGTATACACTAGCATTTGTCTACACATTTTATGTGTATGAATACATTTTTTTAGAAAATGAGAAGGAGAGAGGGAGAGAGAGAATGTGGGGGGAGTGGGAGGTTTTTGTTTTTGGTTATTTATTTATTTATTTATTTTGATAATATTGGAGGAATTTTAACATTATTGGTAGGTGAGGTTTCAATAAAAAAAAGTAAAATTTAGACCTGTGAAATTACATTATTGCCCATCATTTTTTTTCGTGTGATAGAAGACTAAATTGTGTTTTCACAAAGAGAGTTTCATTAATTAGTATAAATAATAGCATCAGCCCAATTGATTTTAACAAGTTATACTAGCCCAATGACTAGTTAGAGCATCTCCAAGAGAATCCACATAGGATTTTTTGTGCTCTAACAGAGTTGTCAAATGAGTCTTCCAATTTAGAAAATATCTTGCACTCTCTAGATTTACACTCTTTATCTCACGCTTCAAACATTCTCTTTATTATAATAATGTGTCTTTGTCCACTTTTTTCTTAAAAAGAAATGCTAAATAAGGTCGCACAATGAAAAGTACTAAAAAATTACTAAGGTTTGTGGAGTATGTTGAGCAAAATTGTGAATCAAAAACTTTAGTTTTCAAACTGTCATGTGAGTCAATAAACTTGTATTTGAACAGTCACATTTAGAGAAATTGGTGGAGATGCTCTTAGGTGAGCCTTTCTACTTGTTTGTAGGTGAGCCTTTCTACTTGTTTGTTGGGCTATATGTGATTTTGTAAAATGAACTCTCTATAGGTTGCGTAGCTTAGGTGGTGGAAGTTTATTAATTTATAAATGAGATGTCTTAGATTCGAATATTATAAATAGTATATTCGATATCAATTTATTTTATTACCCTTTAGTGTAAACATATCATTGTATCAAACGTAAAGAAAACTTTATGTAACCTTTTTTTTTAACTAATGGCCCATTTATTTTTGCTCACCCCGTAAATTGAGGGTGATACTCATCCTTTATTGATCGTTGTTAGATTAGTTTTAGTTTCAAAATTTGTTTCTTAAATCCATTAAACTAAATTAATTTAACGGCAATCAATGGGAGACAATTAATGGGAGGTGAGCATCACACTCACTTTTTTGGGAGGGGGGAGGGTGAGCAAAGAAGCACTCGGGTATTATTCATATCCTTGATATATCTTCCGCTTACCAAAACACGACATAAAAATATAAGTAGGTCCCATGTTAAAATTATGTATTTGATTCGGATTATATCTTTTAAACAAAGTTCAAATCTTTTGCATTCATTTTATGTGTAATTTCCCTATGATCTTTAGCATTGATGTCCACGTGTACATGAAATTGGCTGGCCAAAACTGCACTGACAACTGTGAGGATAAAATGGTAGATTGACAATGATTCAATATTTGGACTGACCAATTTGATCAAGAGGAGAGGAGTCGCTTGTCTTAAAATTATAAGAGCAGGGCAACGTGGGCTGGATATTTGCAGGCATATAATTCTCTCCTGAGTCCTGATGAAGCAGAACATGTGCTATATTCCTAATTCCATGCGCACTACCATTTCAGTAACAACTTGCTGCCAATTGCAAAATTGAACCAAAATTATCAATCTCAAGTTGGTGACCCAATAATTGGCTCAAATAACTTATCAAACTTCCTGTTTTAAGCCACTGGAAGTTTAAGCCACTTAATATTACGGTTTAGTAGTATTTCTCTTTATTTGTAAGCGAGAGGTCTTAGGTTCGATTTTCACTAAAGGCGAATTTGAACCATAGTACTGCCAACCCATTGTGAGGTTAAAATCGCTCTCTCTCCGACTTAGTGTAGATAATATCGATTGTGCCAAAACAAAAAACGAAAAACATAAAAAAAAAAAATTCATGTTTTAAGCCCCAAACTTCTAGTCCCTTCTTGTGAAAGCAACTTACATAAATTAAGTTTATTGTCATGTGGAATCTAAATTGGTTCAAATAAGTGATCAAGCTTCCTATTTTATGCCCCAAACTTCGAGTCCATCATGCGAAAACAATTTACATATAATAAGTTCATCGAAAATTTGAATTCAATAATGTAATGTCACGAAAAAAAAATTTACACAATATAATGATTAGACCAGAACGTCACAGAAACAGTAAACCCAATTACATGTAAATCATTCTCCCACGATGCAACCAAGCCAAACCACATAATAAAGACAAAATGACACCTATATAGCGACATTTCACAAATCCAAAAGGAACCGCAACCTCGATAGATTTATTCCTTTACTCGTCTGTCAAGAGGGAAATAGATCATCTCCGGATCATTTTTTTCTAATTCATCAAATCAGAAAATCTGTACCGTTGAAAATTGATTCAACGACTGAAATTATTATAACTTTTAAAGTGAATTTCTGTTTGTAACCGTTGAATCAATTTTCAACAACACAGATCTCCTAATTTGATAGATCAGGAGAAAGGGACCCCTTTCCTGTCAAGAGATCCTGCTGCAATGATTCTGTTTCCAAATTCGTTGAAACTTAACAAACTACTCACTTTTTAAAAGGAAGCAAATATTATTCTATAATTGACTTATAAAACTGATTTGGAAATTTTGTTAAAATTACCCATAAATATTTTTGAGGAATTGTTATTAGCATTTCAAAAATCTCATTTTACACTTCTGTAATTTTTAAAATATTAATAACAATTTCTTACTTTTGAGACATGATCACCTCTGTCCTACCATTTTCGGAATGCCTAACGAACCTTGAAGATGACAGTGTGACGTATCTCCAGACCCCAAAAAGTTGAAATGCAATAGTATGATAATGCAAATAATATAACTAAGCTAGTACTCACGGTATCTTGAAACAATCACTCACGGTTACGCCAAAAAAAGAGTCAATACGTAATTGAGATGAAATTGTGATAGTATTTCGAAACAATATTAACTTGTATATGATATGAAGTAATGAAATTTTTATTCCTTTTTTCATCTGCAATTCTTACAACAAACAAATTCTAAAGTTTTTCCTGTTCCTCTGTCAAACAAAATTACAAAAAAAATAAAAAGAGGGTTGAGTAGAATCAAAGAAAACCTGTAACAATGTTACCACCATTGATGAACAAGAACACCACTTTGTCTCAGTGAAGCAAACAGGTCCAAGCACTGACCATAACTCTTCTCATACTTCGAACTCCTCTCGCCGGGGCAACACCTCTGCCACCGGTTGTAATGGCACTCGAGAAATATCTCGTCGATCAAACAGATTGCTCCGGTCTCAAACAGCCTCGGAATCAAATCGAATTCCGTCCCTTCCACATCCATCTTCATCACCACGAAATCCTTCTCCGAAAAGGTCTTCTTCAACCAATTCGCAAAATCAAACCCCTGAATCTGATCCACCTCTCTGTTAAATCCGCCATTGGCCGCCTTTGCCGGCTGAATCCTCCCCATTCCTCTGCCTTTCTCCTTCACCTTCTCACCCGGGTCGCTATTGATCTCGAAAGACAATGTTTCATTCCTCACCCAAGCTGCATAAGGTAGCAATGTGACCCCCTTCTTCAACTTGTACTGATCATGGAATGTCTTATCGGCTTCAACGGCGAAAACTTCGAAACTCTTGTTCTGTTTCGGGTACTGCTTCTTGAACCAGCTGCCAATGCTGGAGCCATAGCTCCGAGCTCCGACATCCACGTAAGCATACCGCTTCTTGAAGCTTATATCCGCCATTGTTGGCAGGTACTTAACGTTCTGTATATTCTTCTTCAGAGTAATCCACGGCTTCAACGGCTCTATTTCAATCAAAGGCTCCGCCTTTCTCACCAGCTCCATCTTATGCTCAGGAACCGAGCACTTAGCACCAACACTGCCACCAGGGTTCTCGACTCTGTGGCCTAAACCCTCAATCTCGCCGCCGCCGCACTCCTTCCTCAAAACCATCTCGCGAATCTTTGGCATCGACGAATTG
Source organism: Pyrus communis (assembly GCF_963583255.1). Classification (NCBI taxonomy): domain Eukaryota; kingdom Viridiplantae; phylum Streptophyta; class Magnoliopsida; order Rosales; family Rosaceae; genus Pyrus; species Pyrus communis. The sequence goes on from NC_084819.1 coordinate 16,426,043, forward strand.
AAGCCGTCGATGTCGCGCGAAGTCACGAGCTTGCTGCAGTTAAACAATTCAATAAACGAATGGAAGCTGTAAGTGTCTCTCGCGCCCACGTGGACCACCGCAAAACCTTCGGGCTTCAGCGTCCGCACAATTTCGGCGGCGAAATCCGCCGGCTTTGGCGACTTGTCGAGACGTCCGCCGCCGGAGAAAACAAAGTCAAAGCTGTTGTCAGCAAACGGTAAACGGTGCGCTTCGCCCGGAATTACCAAAGGACGCAACGCTTTCTTAAAAACACCGACCGCGTCCTTGACGCCGGACTCTCTCAGGGCGTAGACGTCGTGACCGGAAGGGGTCTCGACGCAGAGCGACTTGGCTTTCCGGGAGAGAAAGCCCTGGGACATGAGATCCTGGAAAACGGCGGAGTAGAAATGGACGGCCTGGATCCAGTCCTTGCTGGTGTAGAGATCGGGCTTCGAGGACCCCGCCGACCTCGATGGCACGGCGTCGTTTTTGGCGGCGATGGCCTCACTGCCGGTCTTCGCTATAACGAAGTTAAGATTTTCCGGGAGAGAGAAGAAGCAGAAGTTGCCGAGCTCACACGACTCGCCGGTGACGGTGACGACGTAGGCGAAGCGGCAGAGAACAATCAAAACGCCGAACAAAAAACAACGTATAAAAACGTTCTTAAGGAGACCGGGCTTGCCAGCGGCGGCGGAGCCGGGTTCCATCTCTGCAAAATATATACCCTTTTCTCTACAAAAAATTGGGGAAAAAACCAATATTTTTCTCTCTGTTTTGGGAATCGAAATCGAAAAAATAAATTGAATGTGTATAAAACTGAAGAAATCGTCCGGGGGTTTTGGCTTAGCGGGAGCAGAATCGGGCGGATGTGTGGTTGCCGCCGATGAGGGCTGGTGGTTTTAAAAGGGAGTTGCAGATCTTGGAGTTGTGGGGGGAAGGAGAAGCCATGGCCGGTTTCTTGTTGGCAACTTTATTTCTGTTTCGGCATGACTGAGACGCGCTCTCTTTCTCTCTGAAACTGCGAAAACTGAAAGACTGCGTTCGACTGTTTGGGGAAGAAGGCGTAGGGAGGGATAAAAGGAAAGGAGGTAGAGAATAACGCGGTCACGGCACTCGCACGTGTCGTGACAGGGAGAGCCGGTTTGGCACGCGTGAGAAGAAGACGGGAGGAAGGATGATATTGTTTTGTAGAATACACGTAGTGGGGCTTTTGATTGCGTTTGCAATATGTTGTAATTACGATATTGCCATGTTGAATTAAGAAAGGATTACCCGAAAAGACTCTCCCAATTGCATTATTAGGAGGAAAAGCTAATTAAATTGTTACAACTTGTTTTGGTCAATTATTGTTTCCGAATTAGTGTGACAGTCCCTGCGTCACTTTTTGTTAGAACGTTATCTTCTGTTTTGTAGATTCTTGAAAAACATACCAAACGAGGTTAATTATGATGAGACGATTGAGTCGGTAATCTTGAATTAAGGTTCATATTTTTTTTTAGTCGAGCGATAACATTAGTAAATTAGATGTTAAATTAGCCATTAAAAAGGTTCAAACCTACTCCGTCATGTAAATGTAAGAGCACAACACATTTTCACTGACCACTTACAACGAAGGCTCCTATGGATCTATGTATTAATGAGTATCTTGATTCCTTGATGAGGGGTTTATTAATAATTTAATCCTAAGTTGGGAATATTTCTTTGTTTGATTGAGATGTTTATGGGAGACCAATTTAAGCAAGTCTCTATTATTCTTTTTTTTTTTGTCAAACTTCCCGTTTTATTGATATAGTCTTTATTTACAAATAAAATGTATCAGGTTCAATTTTCATAAACTTCGTTATGTATGCATGTTTTTGTTTGTAACAACGCATATGAGCGCTCCTATCGTTAGCCTTAAGTGACAAGGGATGAGGAAATGGATGGACAACATAATGCATGGACTCTGAAAACCATTTCTAATAATCAAGATCACTAAACTGAGGATGGAATTATTAATCAAAATCATCCACTACCCAACAACTGCCAGGCGCTGCATGTGATGACAATAAATGGATTTCGTTAAATTAAATGACTTAATTATATATACTATTAGAGAGCACACATTATGTGTGAATAATTTTATTTTTTGTTTTTTTATTAAAGAGTGTGATTAATTTTTAAATTTTTTATAAAAGATATGGAGCAATGATGATGTGACAGTTTATCTTAATAAGGGTATTTTTTTTTTTAATATTACATAATTATTGTTTTATTTTTTTATGTTAATATTGTGTATTAAAAGTGAAAGTAAAATAAAAAAAATAAAGATATGATTGTTATTTTCTTAAAATGTACATAATTACCTGATAAACCGAAAGGTAATTAACGGATCAGCCGGTGACCATGCCATGCTTACAGTGGGCCCACCGAACGCCGCAGTAGCCGTTTTGAACTTTTTCTGTTTGTCCTTTTATTAGGCCTTACTCGTTACGTAATTTGGACCATTCTCGAGGTTTTGATTGGCCCTCCGGGTCCACAAGCGTTTGTAAAGCGGAGCGTAAATTCTTTACTCCGATCAACGCGGATAGAAACGGAGAAGGAGTGTCTGCCCTTCTATTTTCGATACTTTTCCGTGTTTTTTTTATTTTGTGTGATTACGATTAAGTTACGTTACTATTTTATATTATTTTTTATATAGATAATAAGATAAAAATAAATATTAATATAAAATGTTGACGTGGCTTAACCGTGACCACACAAACAGAAGGGCACGGGAGGACACCGGAAGTGGGAGGTAGACAATCCTTGTTCGATAGAAACTTACCTAACTTTAAAATTCTACTATAGCAATAATAACAGTATCTTAAGTTAATTATGTGAAATATTTTTATATGTTGCCTATTAAGAGGTATTTTTTTATTTGGAAGGAGAATACATTTCACTTAACAACCTATGAGGACCCAAATATAAAGAGCAAAAAAGAAAGATGCATCAACCCAAAACCTAGTCTGAAGCCCCCAAAAAGTAGAAGAAACCGAGAAAACATGAAAACTTAACATCAAACTTTACGCCCACAGAGTCGTCGCCGCTGTTAAAAAAGGCCGCCATCATAGCAACAAATCAAACAAGAAGGAAGCGAGCGGTCATACAAAAATGGGGACAAGTCACGCGCATAATCCGTCCAACAAATGGATACAATATGATCCTAGGATCCCAAATCCGTCGAGCCATGAATTGTTGGTGTTAAAGAACAATGTTTGAGTTAAAATTTTAACACTGGAAAGGTTCGGAAGTATTTGGAACAAACAAGGAATGTGAAATGGAAAGTCCGATTTTCGCTTCAAAACTTTAAATGTGTTTTTGGACTAGTAAACGACCTCGGATGGCTAAAATTCATCGTGCATGCTCGTGGCATTATTTCCTTTCCAAAAAGATATCGCGGATCTGATTCTGAGCTCGGTCGACAAAGTCACAAATTCCAGTTACGTCCCTTTTTCCATATTAAAACCTTGATTGGTTAAACGTTTTATGAGGGATTAATTAATTAATTTTTAAATTTCCGATTATTTCAAATAGTTGTGGCTGTTTGAATTTGAATCAAACAGTTATACCTATTGTGAAACGACATCTTACTGCGTATATATTTCTAACGCACACTTGTATCAAACACGTCAACTTGCATACTCATTCATATATCCTTTATGAGAGAGAAACATACATAAGTTTGCCATAATCAACATTTCGGTGTTCAAACTTTATATATATATATTCCGTTAATTTAGTTGATTCTGATTGATGTTCCGCCAACAGAATCTTCAACCCACAAAGGTGTGGCTGAGGGGGCATATGCTGGAGAGATCTACAACAAGGGAAAGTTTTGGCATATGGATAAGTGATTGAGACTGTGATTTGGGGCAAGGCAGAAGAACAGTTACAAACCTGTTGGTGGGATGGCGGGTATGGATGAGAGCAAGCCGGAGCGAGTGGGGAATGGAGGGGAGTAGCAAATTAATGGCAGCAAAGTTTTGGATGAAGAAGCAGAGAATTTTGATGGTGGAGGCAGAGGAATGGGAGAGATGAAAGCACCACTGAAGACATGGTAACATGCAAGGTTCTAAAAGATGCTATTTGCTATTCGCTAGTTGGGTGGCAGGTTGGAGCCTAGTGGTTAGGTGGGGTCTAAGCGGGCACTTAGGCGGACCAGGTGGGGGCCTAGACGAATTTAAGTAAATTTATTATATATTGATTAAATAAGTGTCTATTTATATTTAAAAACATACACATAATTTTATTGGGATACATAAATTGCAAACTCAAATGACATATAAATTATAAAGTATTAGAACAAATTAAAAACATGGAGAATAAGCATATAATGAGTGTTCATCCAAGTATTCAACAAGTCTTTTACATTTTATTGAAAAATTAAAATGCAAAATGAAAGTTATCAATTTTATCTCTAAGTTAGAGTTGCGATCCAGGCGGGTTAGGCGGACGCCTAAGCAGGTCTAGACGTGCTTTCTTAATTTTCAAACGTCTAGGACTAATTGTGGTAGTGACTAGCTGCCTAGTGCCTGAACAGTGGTAACAGGCACCACATAGGATGGGGTGGCGACCACCGAGGGCGAAGAAGTTGCCACAAAGGATGGGAAAAGAACCGCCCCGAAAGGCGATTGGGAAAGCCACGGCCGAAGCAAACTAATCAGAGGGGGAGAGGAAGTCTAGAGATAAGCCATTAAGAAAGTTGTGTTAAGTGATATCAAAATACAAACATGAAGGGGTTAACAATTCACCTCGTTCAATTGCCAGTGTTAATAAGTTTTCTTATCGTGTATCATAGTATATCTTAACTTTTTGTATGTCAATACATTTTTTTGAATACTTATACAAGTGATATTTCTATCATAAACAGATCTAACTCGACCCATAATGAATTGAAGAAGAAAATCATAACTACCAAGACAATCCAATACTTTTTATACAGTAACATTTTATGCTACGTAAGCTCCAATAAGTGAGGTGTAGTGGTTACGCGACACGTGATGAAGTGGTTTGGTTGACAATTAGCACATAATTGAATTAGGGAGATGAGGCAGTTATGAATGTGAACTGGCAATGGAGTATTACGCGTGGGACATGGGAGGTCAGGATGGTTCCCACGGCAGCGCTGTTGGCGTATATGGGAAGTCAAGAGCAAAAGAGTGAGCGGAGGTCCACATGTCGTATTAAGTGCAATGTAGCCGTCGCCGGAATCAACGCCCTTATTGACTCGTCGTTTTTCCACACCCCATCTAACCTCCTTTTTGTGCCTTTTTTTACACCTCATCATTGTTTGTGAGGATTTTAAGAATCTTTTAATTATGTTCGTTCACAAGATCAGAAATCATTTTAATTTTTTTTATTTAAAATTAAACACAAATAGTACCTAACGAAAACTACTAGCACAATGTGCGATAAACGAACACGATTAAAAGAATTTCGAAATACTCACAAAGAAGACTCAGAGAGGATCCTCATTCCTTATCATCATCATCATCTATGTGCCATTATAGTCTAGTTAAGTCACATGCTTTGATTCTTATCATCCTCACAATCAATCGAGAGGGTTTCATTGACAACCCTTTTTTCGACTGATAATTGTTGTAATTTCATGAAATTTTTAGGACCAAGATTATCAAAATTTAAAGGCTACGAACTTCGGATAACATAATATATTGAAGTGTAATAAACATTTCGGTAATTTAAGTGTTTGGGATTTTAATTCGCATAATGAGTTTTGTGTCTTGTACGTAATCAAATTTGTTTTGTTTAACTAACTATATCAGTATATTGATCTAGTAACACTCAATACCTTATGTAAATAAATTTCACTTTTAAAAAAGTTAACGAAAAAAATTAAGTTAAAATCATTCTTTAATAATATTAGTTTTAAGCTTTAAGCTATAACTATTGGAGAAAGAAATTGTTTATTTGTTATGGCTTAAAATTCTGTTACCTAAATTTTTAAGTTTTTTTTTTTTTTTAACAATCGATATTATCTATACTAAAGGGAGAGGTGAGCTTAGCCTCACAATGAACTAACAATAACATGGTTCAAATTCATCTTTAGCGAGAATCGAACCTAACATCTTTCACTTACTAATGAAGATGTATATCACTAAACCGTAGTACTAAATGACATCTAAATTTTTAAGTTTTATCTGAGGGTTGAACATGGTATCAGTTGAGAGTTATCAACAAGTTGGACCAAAAAGGAAACAATTATTAACAGGCATGCTGCAGGTACCATTGAAGAACGTATTCATGTTATATGTGCCCTTTCATTTTTTATAGGGTTGTTCACATATGCATGTCATCCTATCAGGCCATAGACATCATTCACTATTTAAAAAAAAAAAAAAAAAAAAAAGATGACACCTAATGACAAGTTACAGTGATCCATTTCTTTCGTGTTTAGAGAAACTATGGGAAATTTCATTATACTCGTAATCACAGTTAAACAGACTCATTAGCTCGGTTCAATTTCGTGTTTAGAGAAACTATGGGAAATTTCATTATACTCGTAATCACATTTAAACAGACTCATTAGCTCGGAGTATTGAACCGAGACCTCCCTCATCACAGACATCATTCACTGGTTCTTTCATTTGTTTGCATTTAAGGAGGTAGATTATATTCATAAACAATATTTCAAGCGACGACTTTGTAGTATTGGACATTAATGATCACATCACATAAACAAACCGCCGAGTCATATTTAATTTTAGTTTTCGCAGGTGCTTGTTTGGTGTTAGATTCGAATTGAGCTTGATAATTCATATAATTTAAAATTTTAGTAAATCCGAGGTGAATGATTTTTCACTTGATCAAGGGCATAATAAGAGATTAGACACGAAAAAAACTCTTTTTCGTTCTACTATATTAAGGAGTTCGAAAGGATGATTAAATCGCCTTCATGTATAATTCATCTTCTATTTTCATGTTGGACAAATTATTTTCATTTCTTTCAACAACTATCTTTAACATAACGAGTAAAGGCGAAGCCACGAAGGGACCAAGATGGATCAAGCCCATCTTGATCTTTTTCACGCAGAAAAATTTAATGTTATGTTTATGATTTTTAAGGTTTTTCATATGCTCAGAGTCTAATCCGACATTTTTACTTTAATTTCTTTCGTCGGGTTTGATTTGAGAGTAGTGGTTCCTAAGGAGTTTAGGCAGTTTGTTGCTTGCGAGTTTTAATGAGGACTTTGGTCTAGCCCTTTTGGGGATCAATGGAGGGAGAGAGGAAAAAAGTTAGAGGGGCTTAGGGTTTAGGTTTAATGAAGAGGATCATGAGGACAACACCATACCGACCCAAACGATGTTGCTGGTTGCTAACCACATGAGATAATAATTTTTGTAAGATCATAAGAGCATTTTAGATTGAGATATTTGAGCCCCTTCTAAACTAAAATTTAAGCTCCACCAAGTTATCCAATCTAACACGATCGTAACGGCCAAACGAGGCCTTATTGTTTGCACATTTACCTTGCACTGAACCTAATTCATTATTTTTGTCCCTTCGAAAACATGGCAGAGGATTCAATGTGAGCGAGATGGAGGATCCCATGTGAACATTTTCAGAACCATTGGAGGATGAAGAAGAAATCAACATCACGTTTACGCATCGATCCGAAGCATTTGTACGTTTTCCCTGTTTGATTATGCAATTGTATGTTTCTCGATCGATCGATCTTTTTTGTTGTTTTGCAGCAGATGGGACTCGCCTCGTGATACAGTACCGTTAAACTTTGGCCATGCACGCAGTTTTGTAGCTAGCTAGCAATGGTAGATGCAGCAGCTTTGCTACCTCCAGATAAATTAAACTCGCCTCGTGATACAGTACCGTTAAACTTTATCGATCTCTTTCCTTGGGATCGATAAACAGCCTCATCAATAACTAATCCAAATCAAGCGAGTCAGAAAATATGTTGGGACGAGGGACTTTCAAAGTACTTTTTTACATGTATCATGTGACGGTAACGAACTACTGACGCTATAAATAATCGAATATACTACAAATTAAGATGTTAAGGGACTTTCAATCTGACACGTTTAATGGTGTCATTTGAAAGTTCTATCAAATGTAGTGCAATTAGTTATAAACTGAAAACTGAAGGCTATAAACTGAAAACTGAAAAGAAAATGATTATCAAACGGACCATAAAGTCTTACATGAGGTCAATCGTGGGCTCTCATATTTACATGTTTAATACTCTGCAAGTTGTAATTAACGCATAGATTGACCACGTTAAATTTATATTTGGAGATGAGTCATTTCAGTTCGTCAAATTGTAACAAAAACATGTTAACACATTGAACATGTAATATGCTCACTTGAGTGGCCGGTGATTGATGGCCGTTGCTTTTATTCAGATTGCCTTTCATGAATAATCATCAATTGGAATTGCCCTTAACTATCGTCTGGTATTATTCTTATACACTTGTAAGTGAGAGGTCTTAAGTTCGAATTTCGTGGATAGCGAATTCGATACCAAATTAGATTACCCATTGTATGGCTTAGCCAAACTCCCCATCTTTTTAATGTAAAAATATATCGTTGTACTCCAAAAAAAAGAAAAAAAAGAAAAGAAAACATCAATTGGAATTGGATTACCCTTCAGCCACCTCCAAGTGCGTGGATGAGATGTCTGTGACTACAAATGAGTTGGTGTCTGGATGCTGGTGGGCTGGGCGTTTCACTTTCAACTAGTAAATAATTAGTGTCGGATTGGTATCAGAAATTTTTGGATGCAGCCACAAGGGCACAACAACACAAGGGACCCGGGTTTACTAGCAGCCACCCCCTTCACAGCATACCGAATAACAGGCAGATGTATGCTATGGCTGGTCGGTTGCGCTCGTAAGTGACTTCTGACTGTTGATGCATGTGATAAGCATGTTGACACTGGTAAAATTTACGGTTTTTGAAATCTTTTATGTGTATTTATAAGACCGAATTCATATGATTTTTAGAAATGATTACTAATCCTAAGATTAGAAATCCATCATTTGCCTATTAAGCAAAATCTCCGACGATTTGCAAGCCTTCTTAGAAATCGTATGGATTCGATGTTATACATACGCGAGAAAGGCGTCAAAATTATTGTCAGAGGGCGTTGAACGACCTACCCTGGGCCCTCGCCCTAATTTAACGAATACAGTGGCTCATCGCATTAGTTTAAGACAACAAGATTGGGCCTAGCCTAGTAATGCTATAGTGGGCTTTATACACTGTTATGTATTAACCTGAGTCCCTAACAGGTTCCAGTTTTGATCAGAAAATTCTGGGTGAGGCGGTTCAATCATGTCATTTCACCGCTTTTATTACTTTTACCTAGGGCTCCATGGCCTACTATAATTTTTATTTATTTATTTATTAAAATGATCGCACAGTTGACGTGGTCAAACACATCGATCGAAAATTTTCTCCACGTTAAATAACATGATTATACAAAATTAAGTAGAAAAGACTATATTCTAGAGGGTAATCGCAATCAGATGTGAACATGCCTTTTTCTTCTTTCTTTCTTTATGTGGTATTTCCATTGGTTGGATGGAAGAGCTGAACATGTCAACAGATCATGTGCTTACCAATTCCTTTGGTGCTGCTGCGCTGTAGACATTGACAACCATAATATTAATACTTGGAAAGCAAAACTTGTAGCTGGATGCCACATTTTATTTACAACTTGCAAGCCAATTCGTTTGTGTATAAATCAGGAAGTTACGTAGACATGTAAATTTCGATAAAATAATTACTTACTAATATATTAAAATTTTGATGTGTTAGGGCTTACGCGACATGAATCATTTGTCTTACAAATCTTACATATTACATGTGACTCATCAAAACCGGACGGGTCATCAATGGTGACACGCTTTGACACTTGTTGTAAAGTAATTAAGGAATTATCTAAATTACTTTTATTTTAAATAAAACAAATTAATTGATTTAAAATGCCAAATCAAGGATGGTCAAATAAAGGATGAAATGTGATTGATTTATTTGATTTAAATCAAAGATAGTTTGATTAAATCAAAGATTTTTTTGACGAAGTGAAAATCATGAATCAAGCCTCAAATCAAGTCATGGTTCCTAATCAGATATTATAACTTTACATTTACATTAATACAAAATTTATTTTGCACAAGTGTTCTTGGTTGATTGTCACATGAATTTCGTGTTTACAAGTTCATTGAATAAATTAGGGGGTTGAAGTTTGAACTAATCAAGTAATGGGCATCTATTAGGAATTGAAATTATGATTTCGATAAATTATAAATTGCACCTTTTAATCATTCGATTACAACTGTTTATCACAAGAATTTTGATACATACACGTTTCTCACCTTTTAAACTGGCTTTTGTGGTCAATCATGTTTTACGTATGCATACAAGAAGAAAAATGAGCAACAATTACCTCATATATTTGGTTGCTATTGTTGATGTAACAATAATATTGTCAATAAAAAAATATTTGATAAAAAGTCAAAAACTAAGTAATAGTTACATCGCAATACTGATTGATTCATTAAAATATATCTTAACGTCTTTACATGTGATAAAAGTAAAAAATTAAATAATAAGTACACTGCAACGATGACTAATACATTACAATATACGTTAACGTCATTGTTACCCAGCAAAAACACCCAAATAGCCACTATATGGGGTAGTTGTTGTGTCACTCACTTTTCTTGAAGTGATGTATAGAGGCATCCTCGAGCCACTCGGTGAAGATGAATGACTAACTTCAACGAAAATAAATTGAACTCTGATTCAAATTAATTTAATATATTAACGGCAGTTGTTCACATATAAATTCATGGCATGGTAATATTTTGCATGCATCAATGATAAAGGGACAGACTGTCCTTACCTTGGTTTCTACAAAAACGATCATCATCGATCTTGGTATCATCTGGAACCATCGGCCTGCACCAGCAGCAGCTGTAGTCCTTATACACCCTGTCACCAAGGAAGTTAGTTAGTTACAATCGACCAGCAGTCCACCAACTAATTATATATGTGTACCTGCTGTCCAATCAGTCTGCCACGTCCTCCCATTTGCAAAGTTACCCCGATCACTCACGCGTTCTATTGGTTCTGTTGGGTGTGTGCGAGCGCAGTGATTCCCACACGGCACGCCAAAACTAAACGCTGCCCTGTCACTCGGCAAAACTCCCAATTCCTCAAAATCCTATTATCTTTCCTCCAATTCCAATTCATTCCCCGGCAGAGTCGATGAAGAATCAAGACGATGCACCACCGAAAGTCGATGAACAAGAGGTCGGATCACCGCCGCCGGTTGTCCCAACGCGCACACCGGTAGCTGATGTGGAGAACCAGACCCCGTCCCAAGCCAGAACTGCTGGGACGGGATTTGGGGTCGCGGGGATCCTACGGCGGTGGAAGAGGGAGGACTTGTTGAGGAGAGGGTCTCTGGCTCTGAGGGGACTTGCTCTGGTTTTTTCATTGCTGGCCTTCATCATCATGGCCAGCAACAAACACGGCTATGGGAAGAATTTCGATGAATATGAAGAATACAGGTGGGTGATAATTCAATTAAATTGATCAAATTCGGTGATTATTTTGTTAATCTGAATATTTATTGCGATTAATAATTTGTTAAATCATTTTTGTGATTTAATTTGATAGGTATGTGTTGGCAATAGCGATTCTGGCGACGTTGTACACAGGGGCGCAAGCATTCCGGCATGCGCACGAGCTTTCCACCGGCACAGAAATGTTTCAGCGACGGACGTCGGCGTTGGCGGACTTTATCGGCGATCAGGTAATTTGCTTTTCATATCCTTCATTTTTCTAAAATGCGTTTAGAATAAGCAATTTGTTTATAATTTTTTATTTTTTGAGTCGAATTTGTTTAGAATTTTAAAAGAAAAGTAATAAAGAAAAGAAGGTTCTCGTTATGGTCTAGCTATGAAACGGACGTTCGTAGATCAATTTGTGATCGTGAAATTGATAAAAGGACCATGACTTTTTTGATATGTGAGTGCCAACTAAGCAAAAAGCTAAACCACTACTTTACAAAGGCGTGCGATGGGCAATATGCCAACCGTCCCCGGTGCCTTTCTGGCAGAGTTTCGAAAGCTGGGAGCACTTTATGGTCAGAGACAAGTCGAATCTCGAGCGGAGATTAGTCCTACTCTTTGGGTGTGGGTACATTCCGTGGTCTTTATAAAAAAAAAAAAAATGAAAAAAAAAAGAGAGGGTAGAAATACAAATGAAATAATTGACAAAAATTTGATTTGTGAGTTGATGGTGTGTTGCAGATTATGGCCTATCTATTGTTATCATCGTCATCTTCGGCGATTCCGTTGACGAATAACATGAGAAATTATCAAGACAACCTATTCACAGACGCCGCAGCATCTGCCATTAGCATGGCCTTTCTTGCTTTCGTTGCTCTTGCAATATCGGCTCTAATTTCCGGTCACAAATTATCGACTCAATCTTACATCTGATAGATTATTACGGGCTTAATTTCTTCGATTTCAAGATTTATTTTTTGTGTGCCATATAGTTTCATTAATTGTCACAAATGTCTTGTAATTAGGAGTGTACATTAATTCATCTTTGAATGGAGTTTAGATCATTAGGGTTTATAGTGTGAATAATATGATGAGATATGTATCTTGTTTTACACATCAGTAGAAAGATGTGTACTTTTCTTCTATCAAGTAAGAAAGTTTTAGAAGAGGGATTCTGCCATTCCTTTTCTTTCTTTTTTTTTTTTAAATTTCTTTTTATATCAGAAGTCCTTTTTGTTATAAAAGCAAAGATTTGGGGCTTCTCCAGTTATTAATGATTGATTTTGAGTTGAATGCTTGTGTTCTGACAATATGTGTGAAACAATAGAGTGACTTTCTTTTATAAGAGGTAAAGTTTTCGAAAACTTTACATTGGGATGTAATTATGTAGGACCGGTACGCAAATACAAAAGTTCGTTTCTTTGTGAGAGTGACCGACCAACCATGTAGTCAGACCGCCCTACTGAACTTCCTTGTTGAGAGTGAGGTTGAGAGAAGTGGTATATTTTGTATATGTAAAGAGTTCTTGAAAAACAGAAACAATTTCACTTTTCCATTATTTGGGCAGCCCTATAGGTTTGTATTTGCTTTTTCTAATGAAAAAAGTGCTTTTGGAACTTGAACAATTCCTAATTCATATCATTCTACCTCTTATTTTCTCTTCAGCTTAGACTTACTATTACAACATGGTGCAAAAAGAATAAACAAATGCAATACTAATGACTCCTTAGACAACTACTTAGGAACTATACAACAACACACTAAACCCTAATTAATCTTTCAAGCGCCCTGATTTGATCCCAAATTACAAAAATGCGTCGTCCTTTGGTTCCTTGGACCAGAAGACACATCCTCGTGTAACATTGTTACCGATTGGCAGAGCTCTCAATTCGCTTTCAGAACTCGGAAAATCCGTAACTTCCTTCACTCTGCAACATTTTGAGTGTATACGGCGGTTGGCTTTCAGTGGTTGCTGGCTGCCTTGTGTTCTGAAGAGAGTTGAGGTACCTCAAATTAGAATGGTTAGGCAATGCCAAGGGCCTCACGGCCATGGACACATTGTTGCTGCTATTATCGGCAGCAGGTCTACTTGCATTGCTGTTATTGCTGCTCCCACGCGCTGCAGGAACATCGTGGTTGTGTTTCCCTTCGTACGTGGTGATCACCGCCCTTGTGTCATGCGATGCTCGCTCCACATGCTTCCTCACCGGACAACCCACGGATGTGCATTTGTAGTAGCTCCTGAAGATTGGGAAAACAATTGGAAATGCTAATTAGCAGCTGATTTCAAAAGGGTTTGCTTGGAATTAAAGTAAACTCATTGATAGGGTTTCTACCTCGGATTCGGATTTCCCTTCACTACTTTCTGTCCATACTTCCTCCACCTATACCCGTCATCCAGAATATCGATTTCACTTGTTGTCTGCACCACAATTCTTGGTTCTTTTACAATTCTACTACCAGAAGATACGTAGGCTTGATCATTTGCATTTTCTCCCTTCCTGCAAAATATAAAAATATAAGTTAAATAAAATTGAATTTATAAAGTTTTGGCTATGAACACGTACAAAATTGGCAAATCCCAATCAGAAATTTTCATGAACTTACCATCTTTTCGCCTCAGGCTCGTTTTCGTCTTCAGCACCACCTGAATTACTTATTGGAGAGTTTTGTTCAAACTCATCCTCTCCCATTGAGGTTGAAGACTCCTCCTGCAGTGTGATGGACTCAACTTTCGGATTGGATAACGTTGGAACGGATTGATCAGAGATTACATACGAAGAACCCTGAATCAAGTTAGAGCTTGATCTTCTTGTAGACTGAGGCTTAGGATGGTTATGACTACCCTTGTACACAATTTGAGTAATCTGTCCATCCAATGATCTCTCAACCTTCTTCTTTGTGGGGCAATTCGGAAATGTGCACTTGTAATAACTCCGCGGATTTTCGCTACCCTTCACCTGTTTCTGCCCATACTTCCTCCAATTGAACCCATCATCCGATTTTTGTTCTCGAGCATATTGCGAAGATTGAGTAGAATGCAAGTAATCGGACTTCGGAGCACCATTAAGTCCATTACTCTGCGTATTCGCTTCCATTGGCTCGAATTCCGACTTGACTCCTGTCTTCTCAGCTGAGGAATCAGCTTGCCTTGTTGTACTAAAGTCCCACGCTTGCCTTTCCCTTTTAAATGGTTCTTCCTGTTCAAACAAAAACAATCATCAAGCTTCTGATATCGCCTAATCGCGGTTGAAAAAATGAAGAAAAAAGCTTCAAACTTTACAGTTAAGTTGGAAATTTAAACAAAGTAAAGAACTCTTACCACTGAAACCATGCTAGAAGAAGATTGCAGATTAGTTGCAGGCCGCGATTCCGGTTGGAACGAGAAATCGGAGAACATTTTCGACTCGCTCTCCCTAATTCCTTGCTGGGTGTCCTTAGTATTATTCATCCAATCGAAAACCTGACTCGAAAAAGCTCCAGTTGTTGGAGATTCAAGATTCTGCAGAAACAAAAAACCCATCAATAAACATACAAAAAAAAAAAAAAACCATTGAAATTTTAGAAGCATATGAATTTTGTAAAGCTTACATTTGAGGAGGAGAGGAACATGGGTGAGCTGAGAAAATCGGTGGGACTAAAAGCCGGCGTGGAAGCCAAGTAAGAAGAAGGGGAGACAGGGGGAGGGGAGAGAGGCAGAGAAGGAGGCTGGAGTGACCTGAACTTGGGGATTTCAGTCCCGTTTCTGTCCGTAAACCGGTTCGGATTAGACGAATAGTCCGAGAATTGTCCCCCCCAATTAGTCCTGTCCTGTCCAATCCCGTTGTTCTCCATGTTGCTTTTGAGGAGGTTCGTGAAGGAAGAAGTCATGTTTATGGCCTCCGGGTGTGAGAGAGAAATGAGAGGGGTGAGGATAGCAATTTAAAGGGTTGAATGCAAGTCACAACTATAGGGGAGACAGAGGAGAGAGGAGAGATAGAGGAGAGAGGGAGGGTATTTTGGTCACTTTAGGATGTTTCTGAGAAGCTCAGGGAAGTTTGACCGTGGAAAATGGGAAAAAGAATTCCGGTCAAAGCTTGTGGGTTTGACTTGACTTTGAAGAGTGCCCACGTATGGTAGGTGGCGGCTCATGATGCACAAGCTCTGCAGTTAGAAGAGGCTGCTGGGGATCTTTTTGCTCTATGTGATAATGTATTTAAAATAAAAAACAAAAACAAAAGGTAATTTTCTTTTGTCAAAACTTGAAAATTGAAAGAGTGGCAATTATTGGCACTCATCATAAGGGTTAATTTCACGTTTTGCACCCAAACTTTTGGGATGTTTTCGATTTGATCCTTTCGAAATTGATCCACAAACTTCAGAAGTGTGTTTAATAACGATATAAACTGACTTTGTCAGCTAAATAACACACGTGACTCCTTTTTCAAATAAGATTTTGGTTACCCAACTATTTTGATCAAAATGGCCTTAATTATGAATGATTAGTTCAATTTACATATATTTTTTTAGATGTGTTTCAATTTGAGTGATTTTGTTTCGAGTTACATTGGTTTGAAAAAACACTTCATCAATCCAGAACTCTTGTCTCCTCTTCTTCTTTTCTTATTTAATTTGCACCCATCAATGTCATCCCCTTCTCTGTCTATTTTTTTTTTCTTTTGAAAAAAAAAGAGATCAATTAGTGACTTCTCCACAGCAGACCACATTTTCAATGATTGAAAAGATTTATAGAGGTATTTCAGTCTTCCTTTGCACACCATCATATGATTCACCAGCGCCAGAAGTCAAACCTAGAATGTGCCGTGTCCCACTCTCTATGTATTTCATCTTTCTTTTGTGGTATGTAAATTTGTAACAATTTGGAGTTGGTACGAAAAATTTTCATGAGCGATGTAGTCAACATCAAGGTCCTTTCCAACAAAAACTGGCCGAATTGAACTATATCCACTACTAATTCTGTCGACTTTTGTAACTGCTGACAGTGTTGTTCTCATCTACCATATTTTTAAAGATTAGGATCCAAAGAAAATACATGAGGGGCTAACGTGGAACAAACGTAAAAGGGGCTAACGTGGAACAAACGTAAAACTCAATGAGAAATTACTAATGAACTCTTATTAAAATATTTGTTTATGTTCTTTTGTTTTTTGGATATGGTTATGTGTCCTATGGTAATAAAAGTCCCAAATGCTTGCAAATACAACGTAGAGATTTTATATCAAGAGTAATGTTATTCATATCATGTTTTTATACCATATTTTTATACCATCTTAGGTAGTATCTGATGTGGAAAGCCACATTATTTGAAAAATTTGCAAAACCCAAGGAAAGGAAGGAGAAAGACTCCTCGTATACTACAATCATCATTTAATTAACTAGTTTTTCTTAATTATTAGTTTATTAAATAATGAACTAAATTTAAAAATCTGATTAATTCAAATGATGTGGCTATCCATATCAAATGCCACCTAAAGTAGTACGAAAATGTGGTACAAAAACATGGTATGAATAGCATTACTCTATCAATAATGTTATTTTTACCATATTTTTGTACCACAATTGTATACCATATTAGGTGGCATCTGATATGGACAACCACATCATCTAAATTAATTAGCATTTAATTTCAAACTGGTAATCAATAATTAATAAAAAGATTGTTAATTAAATGATGATTATGGTATACGAGGAGTCTCCTTCTTCCTTCCCCTATCCATTATGCTTCTTCTTCCATCCCTTTCCGTTTTCATGCCAGTTTTTTTTTATTGATTTCGGTTGATTTCCTTGATTATGGTCAAGCTTTATAGAATTTACTCGTATACCACAATCACCATTGATTTCTATCTCCAGACTCATGCCCCGTAGCCCCAATCCTCATTCCCTTTCAAGTATTTATGTCTCCAATCTTCATTGGTACTACATGGTTGTTCATCTCGTGATATTTTTTTTTTGCTTTCTTTTCAAATATATATATATATATATATATTGTGGTTTAAAAGAAGGATTTCATTTGATTATTTTATTTAGTAATGCCTATTAGCTTTCATGTGAATTAGGAGTCATAATCAAATTTGTCTATCGGATTAAGGTTCATGCCCAATTAAGTTACTAAAGTCAGAGGGAAATCTTGAAGTCTGCAGTTTTCCTTATTTAAGTGTTTTAATTAATAAGAAAATTGAAATTAAATGATGTAGCTTGTCCAACTCATCTGCCATTTAAGATGGTAAAGAAACGTGGTATAAAATTATGGTAAAAATAGCATTACTCATTTTATATTGTTTTCTTTGGTTTATTTTTTTAATTTTGCACTTTTCTTTGCTAATTGACAACATCACCAAGTTAAACTTTGATTATTGCTTTCATATAGAGGACAAAATCCCTCAAAAGCTAATTATTGTAGGCAAATCGATAGAAACATTAATATTATTAAAAAAATGATGAATTCAATTTAATAGTAACTAATGATTGATTAGGTCAAAATATGAAATAATCTAAAAGGCAAATTCAGAAAACTGTTAATCTCTTCCCATTTGTTTAATTTAGCCATAAATTGTGGTCAAATACAATTATTGCACATGACCCACATGGGCCACATCCCATTTGTGATAGTGCAGAAAATTGCCACTAGTCATCGTCATTGTGGTCGAAATTTTTTTCCAATCGCCGAAAAACTTCAAGTCGTTATTCAACATTAACTAAAAAAACAATATGCACATTTTTTCATCTTCAAGTATGTTTTGATGTGAGTTTATTTTTCCTTTACATGTATACATAATAAAATTAGAGAACTTATGAGAAAATTTATTATTCAACGTGTTTTTTTAAGATCATTGTTGACCAATATATTGAGACCAGAAAATTTGATCAACTGGTTGCAGGAAAAAGTTGGCCGGTTGAAAACGTGTTAGGATTGAACAACAATCATGTAATTATTTTGAATTATAGTAGTATTTATAGAATTATTTTGATTGACTTTTCCATAAGCACTTTAACAAAAACATGGTACTTGAACTAAAAGATCTCAGTCGACAATAAAAAACACTAAAAGATCCCATAAATAAATCTGTTTCACTGGAAAAGGGTAGGAAAATTAAATTAATAGGCAGGCGCTTCATGAACGAAAAAGGTTCCGTAGTGTAGTGGTTAGAACTCTGAACTTTGAATCCAGTGACCTGGGTTCGACTCCCGGCGGGTCCTTTTGATTTTTTATCAAAATTTTTGGACAGCAACAATGCTTCAACAAATTGGTTTCTTTTCACCATATCTTAATTGCATGAGCCAAAAGAAATAAAGAATTATTTGGTCATGAGAAATCTTTATGGAAAACAGTTCGCAAGAAATGAATTGTGTTGGTATTGTGTTATAAAAAATAAAGTGAGAACAAAACTTTGTTAGATATTGAACTAAAACGAGAGTAATGAATTATTATATTTATCTTTTTCAACGGTGTTAGTCAAGAGAAATGAGAGATGAGGAAAAGTATGAGTATTATTTTTTAGTTTTCATCTATGTATTTATCATACGATACATGTTGAAGAAGTCTATAATCTCATTTAATGCATGTCGAGAAATTATGTTAACGTTAAGAAAAATCATTTTGTACAAAGTCCATCTCTCAATGTCATGTCCAAAGTAATGTCACAAGAAGAAGACATCTCAACCTACAAGAAAAGTGAGAAAGCCGATTGCATGATTCTTTGACTGTAATTTCCAACACTCAGGGTTGCTAAACAATCACGAATCATGAGAAATTGAGAGAGAAGGAATCTAGGCACAAAAGAGAAAAGATATTGTGCTTTATTTTTCTCAAATAAGCAAATGATTAGGGAGAGTATTTTATTTTTAATATGTTGGGTGAAGTGTGAATTTAGTCCTTGAACTATTACCTTAGTGAAAATTAGGTCCTTGAATTTATTTTTTGGTAAAATAAGTTCTTAAATTCATTAAAAATTGCTAATTTCATCCCTACTATTTTATACAAAGCTATTTTATCCAATTTTTCTTCAATTTAAGTCACTTGACACACTTTAGAGTGTAATACTATTATTTTCTCACCTATAAGCCCTTCGCATTTCATATAGGTTGCGAATCTAACATCTAATTTACCCTCCAAAGTTAACTTAAACGATTTCTTATGTACAACTACCAATTTATCCTCCAAAGTTACTTCATACTATTTTTTCATGGAAAACTACCAATTTACCCTCTAATGTATATCACATGCAAGTAGCATGATTTAAATTGAAGGAAAATTGAATATAGTAGCTTCGAATATAATATTAGGAATGTAATTGGCAGATTTTTATAATTCAAGGACTAATTTTTTTGAAAAAATAGTTTAAGGACCTAATTTTCACTGAGATGATAATTCAGAGACTAAATTGGCAATCCATCCTAATATGTTTCACTATAAACTTGTTTTACCGAAAATCATTATTATACGATATGATCACCAATACTTATTTGAATGTGATGTCTGAGCTGTCAATAAGATCGTTGACGAGCGGCGATTACAACAAAGATACGAGCATGTTGCTTCAAGAACAGGTGCGCCAACATGAAGCAAGTAGGAGAGGAACTGAACATATACAAAAGTGGGTCAAGGCCACCCACCGTGGACGGATCGCATAACGCCAAGAGCTTTTTCGTGGTGTCAATACAATCGGGGTTCACAAAATATGACACAAAGTTTTTGTGACCGAAAAAGAGTGCGAACATGTGTATACATTAGCCACATGACTTTTTAATCCCTTTTTCTAACTTAAACACGTTGTGTTCTTGTCTAATATCACACTGGCCCCCCTTTTCTAACTTGAGCAAAAATAAGGAAGATAGACTTTTCAATGTTCCAGAAATACGAGGTGGTGCAATACAAGTGGAAACACACTTGAAAACTAAAATTTCCATGCACTTATATAATAATGACACGTGGTATACCACTCCATGTCACGGGCACACTGAAAATTTATCAAATAAGGAGAACGTTTACTCACCACTTTCATACATGAATCTCATAAATCAAAGTCGTCCAAAGTCATGCTCCAAATATCACATTAACCAAACTCATTAGTTGATAACGTACGTTAGCTATAAGGAAAATGAACATTTAACATTGCATCCAAACCATCCATCCATTAAACTTTTCAACGGATTTGGTAAGATTGGTGGCAGAGTCAAGAGACTACATAGCAAAGCCCACGTTTCTGGGTTTCGCAACTTCGAAAAACTTGTAAATACATCCAGCATGCTGTGACAAATGAAAGAAATAACCAGTACTATACATCGAGCAACCCGAGGACTTTGCCTTCTTCACAACAGAGTCCAAAGAACCTAAACAACTCAACCGAAATAGTCGTGGGAAAAACTCACGCCATGATATCTTCCAACTGTATTTTCCAACATTGAGGGTCCAATTCCGCCTGTCAATCATACAAACTGAAGTCAATAAGATAGTCAAGTACAATCAACAAACAAATCATATAGCCATATATTATGACTTCTCTTGCGGTGATATTGGATCGGAAGCACGAATGTGAGTGCAAAGAACCTGTAACTTGATTATTGTTTGTTACGAAAACACAAAATATTTGCAGTTACTTCCTGCATCTTTAATGACATTAGACTAAGCAAATTTGTTGGAAAAGTAGGCATCTTCGTGGATTTGATGATTGATAAGTAAAAACACTTACCCTGAAGAATTTATCTCTCCACTGAAACACACAACCACGTGCTTCTAAATGTTCGAAAAGAGCTTTGGGTAGCAATGACTTGAAGGTTGTTTGGAGCTTTACTTTAGTTAGCCCCCCGCAGGCCAATAAGGCAGCTGCCAGTCCATTAGGGCTCAAGCCCTTCAAGTGCAAGATGGTTAAGCTCTGTAGGCAACTGATACTGGCTAAGGATAACAGCCCCACATCAGTAACTGAGCTATATGACAAATTAATCTGCGCGAAAATATGAACCGTCTGGTCAAAAACAAGTGTTCTCTATCAAACCGTAAGCTCACATGAAAGCAAGAAATGAGAAAGCGTACTTGTCTAAGGTTCTGGGAAAAGTGAGCAAGTGGGATCATCCCAGCATCATCAATATTTGAACACTTCTTTACGTCCAGCTTGGTCAGTTGCTTGCATCCCACAGCAATTGCTGCTAGACCCAACGATGTGATAAGAGGACATCCTCGACTTTCAACGGTGTTCAAACTTGAGCATTTTGACAACGAGATTAATGAACTATCAGTAATGTCTTTGCAGTAGGCTATGTTAATCATCTCAAGTCCAGGACAACCTCTAGCAATAGCTGACATGCTTGAGTCTGAAATTCCTGTGCATCTACACAAAAGAAACACATTCACATTAATGCCTTGTTCTGTCAGTCTATGAATATATGTTTACACAAACAAATATTCGAGCACAAACACAGAAGACCTTGTGGAGAAGTTGGGATTTGTTTCCTATATAAATTAGTTAGACCCTTGAAGACATAGATCAGCATGATTCAAAATCAACGAGACCTTAGACTTAAATTAAGCATTCGGTACGTTTCTGTGCACAAAGGGGAAATGAAAAGAAAAAAAAAAAAATTACAAAAAAGGTTCAAGTTTTGCAAGGATCATGAGTTACAAACCTATATAGATCGAGCTCTAAGAGTTTCATACAGCGCATGCCAATGTTCACGACTCCATTGTCAGTTATATTCAGGCAAATTCCTAGTTTTAAGCTGGAGAGTTCGGAACATCTAGAGATGGAATTCAGACCTGCACATAGAAGGTATATAAGTATGCAATTCAAACAGCAGTTCTTAGTAACACTGAGGTTGAGCAAGGGAAAAACCTTCGTCGTCGACTTCATTATCTGTTATGTCAATCTCCTCAAGAGTTTGGCCTCTCTGTCCAATGAGGACAAATGCTTCTCGAGGAACCAGGGTACATGACTCCATCTTAAGAGAAGTGAGTGCTGTACACGACTCCGAAATCTGGGCAATAGAAGCATAAGTTATCTCTCGGCAGCATGTGATGTCTAGCTTCCGCAAATCCTTGTGCTTTTTCAAAATGGAGGACAGACCCTCATCGGTTACCCCCACACATTTACTTAAGCTCAGCTCCCTTAGCGAAACACACCAGTTTCCAATGGATTTTAGTCCAGGGCAGGTAACCAGGCAACCGTCTAATTTGATTGACTGCAACGTTGGAAGCTTTTCCAAACTATCAGCAAGAGCAAGAGTCACCTGACCACAAGTGCCACCACAGTGCAATGTGTGAGTTGAGAAATCACAATATTAACTTTTAAAAAGACTCGAGGAAAGTCAGTACTTACAGGAGAGCCATATGACAATACGAGTTGCTCTAAACATCCTTCACTACAGCTCGCTAGGGCGGACAACCCAACATGACTAATGTTCTGACAGCTAGATATCTCAAGTTTCTGTCAATGGTAATACAACAGCATGTGTCAAAATTTGTCAAAACAGTAATGTAAACTCGACAAGTAACTAGCACCAACTGTCTATTATACCCACAAGCATCAAATTTAAATTTCGGCCCAACCAAATAATCTCGTGTAATAAGAAGAAATATAATCAAAAGTCGAATTGTTAAACTTTCTAATCTCACACATGACGACCCAAATCCAATCGAACGATTTCATGTTAAACCTCACTTAACAAAAGATGCTCAAGACAACAGGCAATCTTGAACCAGACAAGCTTAAGCATAGGTACCTTAAGCGACTTGCACCCATGTTTGAAGGTAGAAAGGCTGTCATCGTCGATGCCGAAGCATCCTTCTAGAACCAAATCTTCAAGATATTGTAACTCGAAGATCGACGGCAAGCATTTATCTGTGATCTGCATATCACCAAGAAAAAACAAATCACTATGCGGACACAGAAAATCATTAGCATACCAAAGTTCAAATTAAAAGTGTAAAAACAAAATTAAATTTGACAATTACAATGCAAAAGCAGGGTGCTTTCAAAAACAGAACAACATTAAATCAAACAAGAACAACAATTTACCATACAAAATCATAAATCAAATCAACAAAAATGAAGTAAATTAGTAAAAACAAGAATTTACCGGCAAGTACGAGAGATCCAAACTTCGAAGATCTTTACACTTAACAGCAAGCAATCCGACCCCCAGGTCGGTAACCCGGAGGCACCATTTCAAATGAATCAATCTCAGCTTTTTGCAACCAACTGCAATACACCCAACACCCATATCCGTAACCATCTTACACCTCCCCAGCCACAGCTTCTCCAAGTTCTTCGCCTCCGCCAGAGCCGCTGCCGCGGAGTCTCTGAGCTCGGTGGCGTTCGAAAGGTCGATCTCCACCAGATTCTTACAATTCGCAGTCAAACTCAGCAACCCAGTTCCGGAAAAGCAATTCGACCGCGAAAGATCTATCGAACGGAGGGTGGACCTGTAGGCCTTTGAGACGGCGGCGAGGGACGCGTCCGGGACTCGCGGGCAGAGCGTGAGATCAACGTGGGTGACATATGGGTACCGGCGGAGGACTCTCGGGAGGTGGTCGGAGCGCAAAGGCTTGAGCTTCTTGCGGTGCTTGGATTCTGCGGCGTGGAAGGACTTGCAGACCAAAGAGAAGGACTTTTTGTCAATTGGGTTTTGCTCGAGGCAGTCGAGGATTATGAATATGATTTCGTCGGACAGAACATGGAAGACGTTGTTGTTGCCATTGTTGGGTGGAATGGTCTTTTGCCTCTTCATGCTCTGAGATTTTTTCTGGGATTTGGATGAGGACATGGGAGTTGGTTTTAGAGGTGGAAGAAGATGGAGGACAATGGTGTTTTTGGGAGAGAAATTCTGGTTTTATAGGTGGAAGAAGACGGAGGTAACCGTTGGGCGGAGGAATTCTGGTTTTGGGTCTTTGGGTGGGTTGTGGGTAGAGAGAGTAGTTGATGGGGAAGTGAAGATGGTGGAGAAAGGGTTTTTACTCTGAACTCATAGTGGTACTTTGTACCCTTGCTTGTTTTCATATGCAATGACTATTTTATCCTTTGTTTCCAAATACTATCCTTAAGTGACCCAAATGACTTAAACTAATCTAATCAAATGGGTTTTTCTTATTTGACCCAAAGAAAAAAAGGGTTTTTCTTTACTGTAGTCCACTTACTTATTTTTATTTCTTCTACATCATTTCAATTTTTAACCGTTGGATCAAGTGAATTGAAAAAGATCAATTGTTAAAAATTAATAAGGATATGTGGAAGGTAAAAATGAGTGTGTGAATAACATTATATTTTTCTTATTTGTATGAATTCTCAGACGGTGGATATGAGAAATTCTACTTTAACCAATAGAATCATATGATCATTTCTTTTTAGGTAGTGATTCTTGACTCATGCATTTCAGGTTAAAACTCTCTATTCTCTTAAATTATTGTAATAGTTTCAAACGCTATCCTCCCCTCTTAATTCTTTATGTTTTTACTGCCCTCAGATTGAATAAATTAAATAATAATTTGTTGACATGTAAAGAGAAAGCGGTAATAACAACAAAAATCACTACCTTACGTTTAGGTTCAAACACTGAATGGAATTTACTATTGTAGTCTTATATTGGTCTCCATGTGTAGGACATTACTCATTTTGTAATAAATGACAATAGAAGTTTTATTGATGAGAGTGAATGCTATTTTGTTTGTAAAAAAATTATTCACGTTTTTAATTATGAACGATATCAGATTCACAATATAGCAACTTAAACATTTTATGAATACACAATATACCAATAATACTATAGGAAATTTATACTTGAATGTACACATTTAGTAAATTTTTATATAAGAAAAATGATGTCATTTTTAAAAACACAATTTCTTGTTCAATCGTTTTTATCTTGTTTTTTTTTTTTTGAACAAATGATATTATCTACACTAAGGAGATGGGGAGCGGGCTAATCCTCACAATGGACTAGCAATAATGTGGTTCAAATTTGTCTTTGACGAGAATCGAACTTAAGATTTCTCATTTATTAGTCAAGAAAAATACTTTTAAACTGTAGTACTAAATGACGCTTTTGTCTTAATTTTTAAATTGAATGAATCAAGGGAGAATGAAAGAAATGCGCAGAGTGTGAAAAATCACTTAACAAAAAGAACCCAACGAATAGGCAAATTGGCAAAATGGAAAGTATCAAGGACGGGGTAGTTTGGTCATTTAAGATGGAAAAGAAGACTCTGTACGGGGAAGGACGGTAAGGACGGGAGTAATTAGGGGAAAGTAGGCGGGGGTACTTTGGGAAATGAAAAAGTCGTTTTCTTGTAGCAAAAAGTAGCTTATTTGGTGGAGGACCTATGTGAGGAAGGACAGATTCAAGTGCGGACAGTACGAACAACCTGACAAAACAAATATATAAAAATTATATAAAAAAATAAATTAAAAAATACCGCAAATAGAATTAAGATATTCCGAGTAGATATTGCCGTACTTATATAGTCCCATTTACCTAGTACCAGCCTTAGAAAAATCAGAATTATATGAAAATAATTACATATATAATTAAAAAATAAAAATAAAAATGTTCCGATTGGAAGAGGAGCGTTTTTTCAGTTACTGTTCCGGAAGGTTGCGACTCGTGCAGGGCTACCTGGGATTCGACATTTGTATTCCCAAAATGCCCTTTCGAATTTCAGAATTTACCACCATCCCATTCTTCTTGGGGACTCCGTGGGCTTTGCGCATGTAAAGAGAGCTGTAGCTATTGCGGGTGCAACCACTTTTTGACATTATTTTATTGTTAAAATTAAGCGATAGGTCTAGCTCGCTCTTAACCAGATTAATGTTATTTTAACTTAATCACTTATTATTAGATGTTTGATTTTATCACAAAAAATTTCGGTTATTAAGAGTAGAATCATACACTTATATATTGCATTTTATTTTCTCGATTCCTTGATGTGAGATTTATATTCCACAAAACATTTGTTCATTATGTATAATCATTATTAAAAAAATTACCTCTTAAAAATATTAAATTATTTTAATCGTTTTGTTGTTCATATGTGTCGAATAAGTTTTAGACTATAATATCAAGTAACAGCATCATTGTGAAACGTTAACTTGTTTAATTCACATTGAGTTATTAATAACTTTAAGTGTTTCCAAATCAAATAAAACTTTCAGAATGCAATCTTTATATAAAAAAAATGGTAAGGATGATAACGTGAATAAAAAGTCACGATATGCAAGGAAGGTAGCAACTCATGCGGCGTTATGTAGGCATCTTCCAGCCTGTACAATACCTTGTGTTCACAAAAAACCCCTCTGTTTATCTGATATTACAATCATGCCATTCTTCTAGGAAATGCTGTAGACCTTAGAGAATCTCCAGCAACTGGATTATAATTTTCTCATCTTCTCTTTCCACCTCTCCTCTCACATTTTTTATTTTGTTTTTCTCTTTCTATAAAAAATTAATATAAAATGTTGACGTGACTTAATCGTGACTATTGAAATAAAAGAGAAGGAAAGGGTAGGGAAAAAAAACAGGAAGAGAATCTTACTTCCCAGCAGAAGCACTTAGCAGTTAGCAGTCACTTAATTGCAAGGGTAATTGGGTTGAACTGCCCTTAGCCCCAGAAAATCAGCTCCAATGGAAAAAAATGGGAAGCAATTGCAAGGAAGGCAGGAGCCCTTGCGACTACTCTGCCTCCCGAAGCTGGGACTTGCGCTCGCAGGAAGCCTATTAGACAAGGGGCCCCCACGTGAAGCCCAGCAAAGATGAATTCTAAAAAATCCAAAAAAAAAATCATAAAAATTACCAAAAAAAAAAAAATATAAATTATAAAAAACTTACAAGGTTCACACTTAAAATCTTACAAAATTCAACACACTTACCTTCCACAAACGCGTGAAAATGCTCTTAGGATGCCAGATTTGCGGCTGATCTGGTCTTACATTCCTGATCGATTCAATTATGTTTATTCGGATCATATCTTGCACAAACTGTGTTTGATATGAGAGATCTAAAGAAAGTATTTAAGAAGAAAGAAAAGATACATTGAGGGTGGAGTGGAGGAGAAGAAAGTATTATATGAATAAAGAAATAATACAGAATATTATTGTATGCTCCTTCAGATAACAAATCATATTGCAGGATGAATCATCTAGCTAACCTAATAACCCATCCATGTGTTGGTTGAGCTGGCCAAAATTGAATGCATTTGTTTATATTCTTGCCTTCATGAACATGAAAGTTGATCTCAAAGTAGTTTCTCAAGTGATAGATTGTTTAGGTAATTAGGATTTTTCACTTACGTTTTACGTTCATATTCTCCCCCTTCTTACATTAGTTTAGGAGCTCCTTTCTTTAAAAAAAAAAAAATCAAAGTTGTTATCGGCACTCAAAAAACGTTATTAGGAAGTTTTCTAAAGGGAAAAGCTCAATCATTTTTCTTATGGAATAAGGAAAATGTGAACACATGGTTAAACATAGGTGTAACTCGAACAGCCTCAAAGCAATCCGAAAATTTTAGGGAATGTTTTCATTTTCCATTTAAAAAAAAAAAAACTAAAAATAGTTACAAAAAGAAGTTTGGATTCTAGTTTTTTATTTTTAAATGAAAATGTTTATCAATCTCTAATTTTTAATGTGTATGACATGAAAAGCACCATGCCTAGAGTACATTGTTGGTACATGAAATGATTATCGTCCGTGACAAGTGCTGGTTGACAATGTTTTTATCATTATCAATTCTTCGGATTCTCTTTGTGAAGATCTTGAAGATCATCTAATTATGTTCGTTTATCGTATATCGTGCAATTAGAAATCATTATAAATTCTTTTATTTAAAATTGAATATAAACAGTATCTGACAAAAACTGACCACACGACGTATTATAAACGGACACGATTAGAGGATTCCTGGAATCCTTACAAAGAGGATCTGGAGAGGATCCTCATTCATCTTTATGAATCACTTCCCATTAGCACAACCCATAATAATTAATCTAAATTTATTCATTTATAGCAGTTGTGTGTTATGGAATAGGATCCTCTTTGTGGGGATCCGGATGATCAATCAATTGAATCAGTTTATCGTACCGATTAGAAATTATTTTGAATTTTGAATTTAAAATTAAATATAAAAATAAATAATACTTAACGAAAATTGACTGTACAATGTACGATGAACGTACACAATTGATTGATTCCCGAATTCTCACAAAAAGGATCCGGAGAAGATCCTCGTCCGTGTGTCATTTAGGTATGTGTCTCTCTCCCCACCAGAAGCATAACAAGCTCTACTTGATTTAAACAAAATAATACAGACTAATGGAGAAGGGCAATAGACAAATTAATTTTGACATGATTGATCTTCAAAAGGTGGTTTGGAAGATGGACGAATTGGGTCACCAAACAAAGTGCAGGAGCGCAAAAAAATGAATGAATCCTCCTTTTTGTTATGTATTTGAGGCTGTATATTTCAAATCTGGGAGGTTGTTAGCTACTGGCAATCAAGGAGAAAATGATCTCAAAGTTGCAAAGAGAAGATTGAACAAGAAGAGAGCAAGCAAAAATGGAAACGTCACTCTGAATCTACGTTGGATTCTCTGCATTCAGTACAACACACTGTGAGTGCGTGAAGATTATAGTCGTTGCTAGGCTTTACACCTCAGCTAAAACTAGACACGTGAGTTGCACATGAGCAAACTGATTCCTCCAGGCTTTCGATTCTTCAATCGTTGAGGAACAAAGCTTTATAGTTCAACACTCCCTTCTAAGCTTGTTGCTGATTTGACTCCTAACATGTTCCTAATCTTATAGAACCTATACTTTAACAAAGCTTTAGTGAATGTATCTGCCAATTACTCCTCGTACTTGCAGTATATCAAATTGATGATGTGATTGTAGAACCTCTCTAATGTAGTGATATCTTCTGCTAATGTGTCAATGTTTTGAGTAAGGATAATGCTAAGAAGACTAAATTTGTAGACAAAATTTACAAACTAACTGATTTGTCGCCAATAAGAATGAGCATGTTTATCAACGCTTAAGTAATAACTCAATCATCAACTTTATTTAGCTTACAAAATATGGCCCATCCAACAATCATAAAAATATTATTGATATCGCTAATACAAGTTAACAAAGAGTTCAGTTTTATATTAGAAAAAAAAAAAAATGTCTTGCACGGTGCTTCATGCAGCCAGGTTCAAACCAGAGCTTTCTTTCTTGAATTTTTATACATTTTATTATCCAAAATTTCAAATGTTAAAAAATCTAGTAAATCTCTTCTATTCGCTAGATCTTTTATTGTTTCTCCTCTATCATACATCTTACATCTTACATCTTACTTTAGTGTTAAAGTTTGTAACTTAGTGATAAATAATATTATCAATGCATATATTATTTTGGACTGTTGATTATTTTGGATATATATATATATACCTCCACACATATTATTGTTTGATTAGTATATACATGTCCTCTTTTTTTCTTAACATTTGTGTAAGGTCCTGTCTCACACTAAATTATGGCTTACGAGCTTCTTTCTGAGAATAAGAAAAATGTGAATACGTAGTTAAAGCATAAGGGTGTAACTCGAACAGGCTCAAGGCAATCAAAAAATTTTAGGGGATATTTTACATATTTTCGTTTGTAATTCTAGTTTTTTTTTTAATTGAAAATTAAAAATTAAAAAGATTATGAATATTTAATGTGTATGCCTTGACGAACCCTAGAGAGTGACAAGAGGCAGACTTTGGTGAGAAGTTCAGTACGTGTTGGTACATGAAATGATTATCGTCCGTGACAAATGTTGGTTGACATTATTATAACTATCAGTCACTTCCCATTAGCACCCCAGAATAATTAATCTAAATTCATGGTTTGCAATTGTGTGAGATCATTTAGGTACGTGTCTCTTTCCCCACCAGAAGCATAACAAGCCCAACCTCAACCAAACAAAATCATACTGATACACGATTCAAACTGTTTATTTTCTGGGTCGGCTTTTAAATATCATTTAATTACATATGAAATCATTTATCATCCGACAATTTTCAATAATAAAATAACCATGTTATTTAATTAAACACTAAATACTCAAACGGTTGAAGAACTTCTATGTAATTTGATTGATTTTTTTACATGATTTTCAAAAGGTGGTTTGGAAACCATGAGTTTGTGGCCCAGTAGTAAATGGCGGATTATAAGGCTTCTTTAAAACTAAAAAACTGGTGATCTCGGGTTCGAAATCTGCTGCTGGTGTGGAAGCCAGACTTATGGCCAGTTAGCCTCTGTGAGTCTTCCCGACTCCCGAAAGCGGTGGATAACCGTGGACTTACCACCAGTTGTCTCCCTTTTCATATAAAAAAAAATGGCTGTTTGGAAAATGGACGAACTCGATTACTAAACAAAATGCAGGAGAGTGTAAAAATGAAATGAGAAGGTCCAAACAAAAAAGTTACCAACATCTCCGCTCAAAATCTGCAAATTTGTCACTACAGCACTACATCATAGTGATATTTCTTTGTACTTTCTAAGTGAGAGGTCTTAGGTTTGATATTGTCAAAGACGAATTTGAACAATATTATTGCTAGCTCATTGTCAGAGTAAGCACACCTATCTCTCTTAGTATAAATAATCTCAATTGTTTAAAAAAAAAAAAAACAAATTTGCAAATTTACGTACTTCTCTATATTTAGAAATGAAAGTATCCTTATTTAATTAAGGCTTTTTAGCCAAAATGGTCTCTGAGATTTGCATCATACATCACTTTGGTCTCTGAGATTGAAAATCAATAGAAATAGTTCATGAGATTGTCCACCATCCATTATTTTGGTCATTTCGTTAAAAACTCTGTTAAGTACGTGTTCCTGGAGCTTTTGGCCGAAAGTTTGGACAATTTTCAAAGTTTCGTAACTCAATCGCTTCTTAATCAAATTCAACCCATAATATATAAAAAGGAAGATAGGAAAGTTTAGAACAAGATTATACCTATTTGGAAGCCCAATGGTTCCCGGAGATGGCAGGAAAATAGCCTGGTAGGTGACTGGTCCGCGAGAAAACTAGAAAACTCGCCGGAAACTGAATAAACTTTAAACGTTTATAACTTCTTCAATACTCAATGAAATCGAGTGATTCAAAAATGAAAATCATACTTCTTGACGAGAGGAAGAGAATGGCACCTTTCTCGACAGCTAAATCACCATGTTTTGGTTGGAAAATGGCTTGTAAGTGACTATTTTGGTTTTAAGTAAGCCACTTTCGAGCTGTTTTCCAGCCAAACCACGGCTGATTAGCTGTTGAGAAATGTACCATTCTCTTCGTCTCATCGAAAAGTATGATTGAATCACTCAATTTCGTTGAGTATGGAAGATGTTATGAATGTTTAAAATTTACCCAGTTTCCGGCGAGTTTTCCAGTTTTTCTGTGGACCGGTCACATTTTAGGCTATTTTCTGGCTATATTCGGCAACCATTCGGTTTCCAAATAGGTATAATCTTGTTCTAAACTTTCCTATCTTCATTTTGATACATTATGGATCGAATTTGGTTGAGAAGCGATTGAGTTATGAAGCTTTAAAAATTGCCCAAACTTCCGGCAAGAGCTCCGGGATACTTAACAAAGTTTTTAACGGAATGACCAAAATAATGGATGGTGAACAATTTCATGGACTATTTCTATTGACTTTTAATCTTAGAGACCAAAATGATGTGTAATGCAAATCTCAAAAATAATTTTGACTAAAAAACCTTTAATTAACTCACCTAGAGAAAACGTCCATTTCTATTGATTTTTTTAATGGTAAACTTTCCATGGTATGCTAACAATGAATACATGCAAGTCCAAGGGGAAAAAGCCAACATCCCATATGCTATCCCTTTTGTGGTATCTCATGTTTTGCTACAACATCCCAAATTCCCAACCCCTCTCATTTATTGTTTTGGGACATCAAGTTCCGTCCATGCTTTTTTTAAAAGAACTTTAACGAAAAGTTTCCGGTACTATTCACTTTAAAGAAAAATCACATTTTACACTAAAAAGTCAATTATGATATTATTAATTTTACCCTTTATTTTGTCTTTATTGTTAAACTCAAAATTTTCAAGCTATTTTCATTAGTTTTTTTTATTTTTTTTTAAGCGTATTTTACAAAAGAGAATTTTGAACAACAGTTTGGGTCCTCGTACTGCCACCTTCCATCGCATTTGTTCCGCTGGTTACTGATTTAATCGGCATCAGTGCTCCATCCTGAAGCTCTTGGGGTGACGGCTATTGGATCAGATTTATGATGTTCATCATGAAGGCTACGGTTTGAGAGAAATCTTTGGAGTCGGTTGTGGTATCTCATGTTTTCGTGTTCAAGGTCTGAATCTCCTGTGGATTTGCAATTTTAGTGATGGTTTTGGCGACCTTGGTGATGGCTGCTGATTTCCAAACCGCATGTCTATAATCTTAATCTTTTTAAACAGAAGTAAAAATCGTAGTCCGATATAGCAAGGTATCTTCTCCACGTCGATTTGTACCTCTGTGATACAGTCAGAGGATTAGGGTCACAAAATCCATATATTTAATTATTAAATCAAATGAAGATATATGGTTTGAAATTGCTTTCAGTATAATTTAATTAATTAAATCAAATGAAGATATATGGTTTGAATTGCAGACCAAATTGCTTTCAATATAATATTTCACCAGTTGAGAATGGAAAGCATACATTGAATGGAAACAACTGGAACAAACATTTCCAAATTAATCAACATATCATTAGCTACATGATTAGAAAATTTTAGGAGTACCTTCTTTTGTACTTTTGGCCAGAATTAGACTAAGTACTAATTTATACAAAGGTCATGAGGAGTTGTGATCGAGGAGGAGGACTTACCAACAACGCGGTATATATCAATCAATATTTCAGAGATATCGGTTATCGATTTATAACTAAAAACACTGGCAAGCCTCGCCTATTAGAGATGATAGACTTGAATAGAATTATTCACTATACTAAAAACACTAACGGCATTAAGGAAAATGGATGAAAAACTTCCTTATTTTGTTCAAATTGAAGGCTACCAATGAAGAAAATATATCCTACTAGTCTGTCTAAAGTGACAACTTTTCTTGGACAAAATAAGAAAATTGTCATTCATTTCGTACTTCAAAATGCTTTTAATATAGCAAATAACATACCCAAGTCAATTCTCTCTTATAAATGAAGCCATGAATACATTTCACCACCTACTAGGTAATTCATTAAGTATAATAAGGGGTTCATTACGAAAAACTTTAGTGTCATTAGAATAAAACTATCACTATATATTGTTGTTTGGACCCAAATTTACCTCATCGGCCGTGCAATCAAGGTGAGTGAGCATAACTCCCAATTGTCGGATGGATAGTGAAGACAATTTTGTTATTGTTAAAAGATAATATTATGGTTTTTATCATAATAATTATCTTTTAATATAAATTATCTTTGCATATTCTTAAGCGAGATGGATGCAGATTATACCCCCAAGCAAGTGGCACAGTTCAAATTGATTTGGGGTGTTTGGTGTGTGGTGGTGGTGATAAATTTACAAGTAATCAGAAATGAATTTAAAATGAATTTGAAATTCATTAAATGGGGATCAGGATGCATGGATAGATCATGAAGAAGCCTAGATAAGCCTT
This sequence comes from Pyrus communis, assembly GCF_963583255.1. Classification (NCBI taxonomy): domain Eukaryota; kingdom Viridiplantae; phylum Streptophyta; class Magnoliopsida; order Rosales; family Rosaceae; genus Pyrus; species Pyrus communis. Next base: position 16,460,258 of record NC_084819.1, read on the forward strand.
GCTTTTGGTGATGATGTGATAAACCTAGGTTTTTATTCTGAAAAGTCACGAATAATCATGAAGGACAAATGACACATGCTCCTATCTTGTCATGAGGTCTATTAGATGGTTTTTGATAAAAAAAAAAAAAAAAATGGTCTCTTAAGAGATCAGGTTATGTTGCAAATAAAAGGCAATTTATTATGCATGCATGGTTGCACCTGGACCAACATGGTGGAGAATGAGAAGTTTCAGTTGGAATAGGATGCATTCATTTGGTTAGGTCACGCATATGGAAAGATATAGTTATCTTTTCAAGGAGAATTAGGAGATATCCTTTATCACATCGTGGAGATATTGGACGGCTAAGGTGATTGGACACAAGTTCTGAGTCAACGTAGCAAGTGATGTTCTACAAAGTTAGAGTGGCAATTAGACTCTACAAAGCTATCAGGTCGTGCCAAGCGAAAGACAGCCACTATAAATACAGAGTCGTAGGCAACATTTGAGTCTCCCTCCAATTTAACACACAAACTGCCTTGCGCAAACTCTCGCTCTACGCGAAATCTCTCAACAACCTTGAGATTTTTAATTTCCTGTTTCACCAACACATCTTCAGTTTGGATAAACAGCATTGTGAAGGCAACCGACGAATATCTTCAGTTTGGATAAACACAACTGTTGCCGCATAATCAGTTGACCACGAAGCACCTTCAGTTTGGATAAAACAGCACTGCGTCTAGGCCGACTGATTAACTATCCAAGTCTCGGCCGACAAGGATTTTCAAGTCTTTGTTGGTAGAGGTCATCCCATTAACCTTCTCATCGAAGTGAAGTGTTACAAGTTACTGGGTTCGACACATTGAACGCCGAGTTGTTTATGATTGGATATGCACAAGTAAGTTTTAGAGTTCGGCATTCTGACAGCCAAACCACATTTACCATCAAGACATACATCTCTTTCGAGTACTTGTGTCCGTATAGCTTGGTGCTAGTTCGGCGTGCTTATACTATCACGAATATAATCACCATGACCGAACCCAACGCCGACGATCCGTGAACTTCGCAAGACTAGCAGCCTTGTCTTCAAGCTCTAGAACCCGAAGGCCGAGACATATTCCTTCCTCGGCCGCAATCACAAGATCAAGAAGTGAGATAAAGACATGCATAGGTGTTTTTATTTGGCGATCAAATAGGAAGACTTGGTTATATTGATTCCAATATATGAGATTTTATATGGAGATTAGGATTTAGAATTTGAACTTTGGAGGATCTCTGTGTTAAATACAAGTTTCTTAAAAGAGAAACATAGCATGAAAGCGTGCCAAAAAAAAAAAAAAAATTCAGTGAATAACGGAGTCATTTGCTCTAACACTTGATGAACTTGTTGTCATCAGCAAAACCATATTGTACATATGTCAATAACTATAGAAATATGCTGAAGCAATCTGATGAGTGATAAAGAGAATTTGTAGAGTATTATCGATTCAACCTGTCGAGATATGTCTAACATACATTACATCAAACACTTGGTAGGTACAAAAAAGACCCTACCAAATATTCGAAGGGTCCTTAAAAAGACCTTTACATATATATTTCCCAAAACTCTTGAATGATCCTGAGACCATCTTGATCCCAATATCCATCCGCTCAAAATTAAAAGTTGGTCGTGTATGTACGCAATGTCATACACGACGTGATTGAATTGTCTTGGAAAAGTCTAGTTTACCATCAATTTCATATTCTTGAGCGTGAATCCATGGAATACTTCCAACTTTAGCGTTTAGGATTTTAGGGCTTGGGTAATGTTATACAAAAAAATTAATATAAGTTACATGAACAATTCAGACATGCATCCATGCATGTCAATCGTGCTTTTCGAAATGGTCTGCTCTTCACTCCTTATTTCAGATGATTGAAATGGTTTTATGCTTTCATGTTCCAACAGGATCATCTCCGGATCCTTTTGGTGAGAATCTTAGGGATTCGTAAATCGTGTCCGTTCATCGTACATCTTACGGTTTGTTTTTGTCAAGTAATGTTTGTGTTTAATTTTAAATAAAATTATTTAAAATAATTTCTGACTGCACGATGTACAATGAACAGACATGATTAACCAATCCTGAGATCCTCACAAAGAGGATCCAGCGAATATCCAGATTCTTTTATCTTAACTATTAGTCAAGCAACCTTTTTTCTTAAACTTTGAAGCCTCAAAGAAAAAACGGCAAAGGTAGAAAATTCTCCTACAAAGTATATGATCATTTGTCAACGGTCACTAGCACTCGATAATTCTTTCTATTTTCCTTGAGGAAGTTCATTGCATGCTCAAACCCTAGTTTTTGTGGTGTCATCCAATAAATGGTTATTACATGTTTAAAAAGTACAATATATCTATTTAATAGATGATTTACATATGATTAAATTGCAACCGAAGAGAATCTCTTATTTTCGAGAAAGAAAACAACTTACATGACAATTTTACGGTCATGTAGTGTAAGAACATGACATTTAAACCAAAATTTACACATCTTTATTTTTATTAGCACAACCACTGTACTGTATTATATTCATAGCCCAAAAGTTGGACCAAAAAGGGCTTTCGTACGGAAATTGGAATTAAGTTTTGACCAATATCGCAGTCAAATTGTACGGCCAAAACCCCTGCCTTTCCAAGTTTTGACCAATACCATGACAACCCAGCCACCGCAAATTCAAGCTGACTAGTTATATTCATAGCCCAATAGATGGACCAAAAGGGCTTTCGTACGGAAATTGGAATTAAGTTGAGAATTTTGGTGTTCAACGTGGAGTGACTAACTTCTTACAATACTTTTCACATGAACCACCATGCAAGGAGGAATTTGAGTCGCATCGTATTCAAATTGTATCATTTCGCATGCATGATGATCCAAAATATCCTTGTTAAAAGCAGGTATAGCAAAAGGTCCCTTCACCATTTCCATCGCAGTTTGCGAAATTGTTGAGTGCAATCGGATGCATTTCATGTTAGGGTCATTCTGTGTCAGATCAGGAGAGGAGTGGGACGTTGGCATAAAAATTTATTCCGTAACATGATAAAATCTCTCCGCAAATAGGAATCATGACTCTGAAAAGATCGCTTCCACAAATAATACTAGCTTCACTCGGTATTTGAATTTCTAAAACTAACTGACGATTTTAGTAGCATAAATGTGCTTTGTACAATGATATTTGGAAAAAGTGAATTGAGTTAAGTCACACAATAAGTCTGTCATGATTAGGTAGTGGACTTGTCATCCATATGTAAGTTGAGTATGAGACATCCATTTTATAAATGAATAAAAATATCACTAGACCAGCATTACCGATGATCGATGTCTATGAAGAAAATAAGAGGAAAATGTAGAAACGATCCCTCAACTAAAAATTCATGACCATTGATTCTTTAACTCATCAAAACATGCAACTATAGTCCTTTTTGTCAACTACATTAGATTTCCGTCAAAATGAGTCACATGCCACACACATGAGGCTAAATCAAGAGGCAAATATAGAAAAACAAATGAGAAAAATTGTAGGAATGATCCCTCATCTTTAACCAAATTGTAGCAATGGTCATTCCAACATGACTCATTTTGACGGAATTCTGATGAAGTTAATGAAAAGAAATAGTCGCACGTTTTGATGAGTTAAAGATTTTTAGTTGAGAGATCGTTGCTCTAATTTTTTCAGAAAATAATATATATATATATGGATAGAGACCCAACTTTAGAAGTTTAATATGAACTATATATATATATATATATGGATAGAGACCCAACTTTAGAAGTTTAATATGAACTATATATATATATATATGGATAGAGACCCAACTTTAGAAGTTTAATATGAACAATTGCAGATTGTGATGATGTTGTAAAACATTTAAGAAAGGCAGGCAACTTCTCAAAATGAATGATGCGTTTTCTGATGCGCGTATAGAGCAATGCAGCCAATGTCAACGAGAGCAAAAGACAGCAAAAGACAACTTCCAAAAGTAACAATATATAACAAATACAATTAAACAAACAGCCAAATGAAGCTGAGCTAGAAGAAACTGGCAAAAGTTGACTTTTAGGCTTTTGGTCTATAGCTTGACTGATATAAACTAATGATGTTGGGTTAATCAAACTAGGAATGCAACTCGAGAAAAACTTAGGTGCAACCGGTTATATATGATTTTGTGTTTATTATCATTTTGGTATATCATTCTACGCAAAGCCGGCCTTGAGAATTTGGGGGCCCTAGGCGAGCCTTCGAAGTGGGGCCCTAGAGTTCTCTGACTCTCGACCCTTTATACGTTGACATGTGTAAAAAAATTTCACTAAATACATGCAAAGTTTATTTCTGCATCAAATATCATTAAAAATTAATATAAAAAAAGAAAGACATACAAACATTATTCAAATATTACCCATCTCGTGTTTTTAGATGCAAATGCACTTATTAAGTTTACATAATCTAATTTTTCAACCAATTCAAACCAAAAAAGAAGTCCCTACCCAGTACGCCAAATTCCAATCATTTTTCTATTGTTACAATGTTACTTGTTACATTCAATAAATGAATGAATGGTTGGATTGCAGAGACAATATCTTATAGCTAGGGAAAATACTAGAGTGAAGAGGATAGTAATTTTCGTATACGCGGATTTGAATAATTTATTATATAAAATAATTAATTTGAACATTAAATAATGTCATTTTTTAAAAAGGTGAGACTTCTAGCCTTTTAGGTACATAATAAAGATATATGTGGTGTGATCTTAAAATAGGGTAATAACATCCCATAAAATAAACATAAATGTGATATTTAAGAGAGAAGCAAAAAAAGTAGAAAGAAGATGGTGATGACTATTTAAAAGGGAGAAGACGTGCATCTATAAAAAAAGATTGTGAGACCATCTTAAGTAAAATCATGCAATTAAAATGATGTTGGGAATAGGGTTGTCTTCTTCCTCGCACAAGGCCGACCCTGCAACAAAAGATTTCTAGATTCTTGCGTTTACATATAAGTCCACATAGCTCCCGCCCATTTCCATCTAGACCTGCCTAGCTCTGCCTAAAAATTGGGGGCTCTTCCAAAGTGGGGGCCCTAGGCGGGCGCCTACTCCGGCTACCCCCAAGGCCGGCTCTAATTCTACGTAACACAAAGTGATATATTCTCAATTGCACCTTAGATTTTTCTGTAAGTAAGTTGTGAGTCAATCTAACTCAAATTCATACTTGACAATTTGAGTTTTAAACTTATTTTTCTCTTTCGGACAGTTTAAAAGCCGAGTAGGGTTTTGTCGGATTTGGATTGACCTAATCTGAGTCGCAATCCTACCAAGAATTCATCAAGCCATAAAGTAAAATATGATTACCTGTGGGTTAGAGATGATTATTCCCATAACATATAATCCATCAAATCCAACGATCCGATTTAGAAACTTGAACCTGTCCAAAATATGGATACATATTAATTGTAGGCATCAAACAAATAAACCCTGGGAGATTATAATAAATTTAGTAATAAGATAAAAGTTCTGCTTTACCAGCATTTGTTGGATTCTGCTAAATCAAACATCCACAATCCAAGCCTAGAAGCAGCCACTCCTGCCATCAGCATATTGAAGCAACTCACAAAAAGGAGGAAGGTCCACTGAATTAAGCAAATGAAAAGGGATCGACATTTGAAATTGTCACTTGGAGAAAATGAAGCTCCAGTTTAATCGAATCCAGTCTAAGCCGAGCCATATATCGAGCCTGAAATTTTTATCTGAGACCGTATGGACCAGAGTCCTGTTCAGAGTGTTAGAATATGAGATTTACGATAGGGTATTGCTACATAAATTCCAATTGCAGCACTGAGCCACGTGCTTTTCCAATGGCATGTGCAGTTATGAATGGCCGGCCCTGAGATTCCTTATAGCACTTCCACCACTAACAAATGTGACAGCCCAAAGTCTATTTTTAAGGCCAGCGCTCCCCACCCCCCTCCCCGCCCCACAAAAAAAAACCCACTCCACCCCACAGAACAGACTAGCCCAAAGTCTACCTTAGCTTCTAGGCTAGCTCATAATGGACTGAGGGAGGAACTGGCCCATTTGACGTCATGCTGACGTCAGCCAAGGGTTGAGTTCTTTTTTGCGGCTAGCATTTGGGATCACACGTGCGTGGGCACACGTTTAGGCATTAAAAAAATGTCAAAGTCTTTACCATGGTGAAGATGCACTCAGCCAATTACTGTTCATTGCAGTCAATTACTATTCATTTGGGTGGATTAAATGGACTTGAACCAGCTCATTTTTTTAGGCGTGGAATTGCTCTGAGACTTTACGAGCCATTGAAAACGAGTCCTTAAGTTTTTAGGGCCTTCAATGCGTTTTACATTCAAGTAGTTTTTTTTTTATTCGAAATCAGACTATTGAAACTATTGGGAGCATTTTTGCTCACCATCATAAACTATGGTGTATGCTCACTATACAACTTATCATCTGTCACGTGTTCTTTCACTTAAGCATGGTTAACTTTCACAATAAAATGCTCATTTTTATATTTCGAAAAAAATTAACTATGATTAGGTGAATGGACACGTGGCATATGATGAGGTGTATGGTGAGCATACACCATAGTTATGGTGGTGAGTAAAAATGAATCCAAAGTCATTGCCTCTGTTTTGTGGGAGTTGGTGAAATACTCACCTAGGCTTCATGGGGCATGCTTGAGGCGCACTTGAGGCGTCCCTTTTTCTTTTTTAAGCTGCAGAAATCTAGAATTTGTTGAGTTGCAGAGACTACCTAGCAAAGAAGATGAAGACAACTAGGGGTTTTTTATTATTATTTTTTGGTTCTGAATTTTCATTTTTCTATACATTTTATTATCCACTTTGCTAACCTTTATTACCTCATTTTGATGATATTTATTACCTCAAAGATTAAGGACTACTCATAAGAGTTTATGTCTAAAACGTATCCCTACTAATCCCCTTGAAAACGATGGGACTCCGAATTAGAAGACAACATCCATGTATTCTTCCATGACTGCACCTCAACGATAAATTTTAACGGTGCAAAACAAAGTGAGGAGAATTGAGTTTCAGACGACGTCGTAGGTGAGTTAAGCCTTTAAATTTTGTTCGGCCCAATTAATCTATTAACCAACACTTTGGGCCGGACCTGGACTGAGCTAAGGCAGAGATGAACATATCTCCTCCAAGTATTAGGTCAAACCTGTGTGGTTATGTTGTACACGTTGTCCATATAACTCAAACGAAATTTTAGAGATGAAATTGCAATTAACAAATGATTGTCTTCCCATGAAAATAAAGGCTTAGGTACAGTGATACGTCCAGAAAATAAACAAAATTAACTGAAGAAAGTATAAATCTTGTTACAGGCACATCCATGACGGGCGAGGGTCAGCACGACTCCAAGCACAGCCTACGACATCCTACCACAAGAAACTAGACATTAGAGATCAATTTAGCGGGATATGCACAATTGAAGAAGGAAAGCATCAATTATATGGCGGAGGATACAGTTATTTGTTGATCACTACTTACCTGCCACCATTAGGTATCACAATATTGCTCACTATTCAGTTTCATATACCCAGTCTCGTACCAGAGAAAAATGAATAGCCATAAGGAACAAAAATATGCACAATGCTGAATCTATTTTATGTTTTTTCTATGCAGCGACATGTGCTAAACTATTCATCAGTAAAAAGGCACACAACGAAAGACGAGTTGAAATCCTCTGGGATATGGCTGACACAGCAATCCACACAAACAGATACTAGCACACAGAGCTTGAAAGATCAAGCTTAAGGAATAGTTTTAACTTTTTTCTCTTCAGATTTCAATTTGACCATAGTACCTCAAAATTCTTTTACCAGACATATATAATGAAAATCTTAACAAAAGATAAGGATGGAGAAGTGGAAGGATGTAAAGGGTAAATCATGAATGATAATGGGAAGGAAATATGTTACATACTGTTGCTCCATCCTCTTGTCTTGGTAGAAGGGAAGGAAATTGGGGAGGAGGGAGCAAATTCTAAGCTTGAAAATCTAGGAGAAACAAGCAATATTCTGTAAATTTGTTTGCATCAACAGTATAAATGAAGATAAACAAAAACGAAAGCATGTGAATGTCAGTCAATTGTGGATCAAGTACACGCACACAAAAAATGCAGTTACCCCACCAAACAAAAAACAAAGAAAGCATGTAAATTGATAACCAGTTAAAGAACACAAATCCAACTTCTTCAGATTTCATATAATCATAAACTTTTGAGAATGGATAACATATTCATTGTTCACTCATTTTGCAATGCTATGTTATTCTAAACATTGCAGGATGTAGAAGAACAATAGCGATACCAGCTCAAAATTTGATCGGACACGAAGGCCAACTTCGTCGTGCTAAGAATCACCCTTCAGTTCATCTGAATCTGAGTCACTTGCATTATAACCTGCCACAGGTCCACAAAACCAAACAGTGGCACGTTTAGTTATGGTGAGGATGATTAGCACAATGACAATGATTACATGAATTTCAAAGACAGAAGTCAACCTGGCTGCTTATCACTAACTTTCCAAACCGAAGATCGCGTCCTCGACGCTCTTGTAATCCATACTCTTCCCTGTAAAATCCCGAAAACCGAAAAGCATTAGCACAAGCAAGAATCATAACACAATCACAACCAGAGCTCTAATTATGTACTAATCCTAACATTTAATCTACAATTTGCAGTGCCAAACACAAAGCTTGCAACTTTAGCTAATAAAATTGATCAAAAAACAAGTTTAGCCACTTAATCTAAACTAATTAGGATTAGAACACGAAAACAAGATCATAAAACAAAAAGCTCAGAACTTGAACCCTAAAACCCAAAACCCAAATAAAAAACCCCCAAAAAACCCACAAATGAAACCAAACCCAGAAAGGCAATTACCATGTGGTCATCTCTGGGGACGCCATAGCCGTTGTAATACATCTGTCCCACTAAAACCTGCATGTTAATATCGCCAGCTTTGGCCTCCTTGAGCGTGTCCTTGAACCACCGCTTTATGCAGTCCGACACGACGGCGGAGAGCGGCACGCGATGTTCGTTGCTGCTGCTGCTGCTGCTCGCCTTCACTGAGCTGCTCTCAGTCTCCATCTCCTTCCTCTTCGACAACCTCGGCCGCTTCGACGATTTCTGGGTTGTCGGCGAGGTGGGCCTCGTTTGCTTTGGAGGAGAGGTCACCAGGTTCTGCGACGTCGTTTTGGCCACCTGGTACAGCCTGGCGGTGGAGCGAAGCGACTTTCCCATTTATTAAAAAATTGCAAAAGAAAAAAAAAAGACTTGAAATTTCTGAATTTAAAAAATATTGGAAGCGACTCAAAAACGAGAAAACAGTTTTCAAGTTTGGAATTTTTTGGGTTTTTCGAATTTTCGCTTACCTTTTTGTGTTGTTTGAGTGGAAAAATGGGATTTGAAAACAGTTTTTGAGAAGTGGGGAGCGGAAATTACATCGCTGCCATGTCCCTTGGCCGTTGGACGTCGTGTTCGTGGTCGACTTGGTGGTCTGCTTTCCTCAACACTTCGTTTGCTCTGATGTCTGTATTTTTTTTTTTTTTTTTTGGAATTTTTCTATTTTTTATATTATTTATTCCTTTACAAAATGGCGGTAATTGGCGCTACTGGACGACGACGAGGCTACTTTCTAATATTTATCACAATCGTCCGGATAATGCTTGGTAAATAGTAATATCAGCAGCTTTCCATGTCATTGTGGGCCCTCAGCTACAACTTTCCACCAAACTTACGTATTCCATGACGTGTGTGATGACAAATTATATACTAGGCTCAAGTGACCGTCTGCCGTTGTTGTTAGTTAGTCTGATAGATAACGTTAGGTAAATTAAGTTTTTAAATTAAATATCTAAATTAAATGATGTATCATCAATATAAATAAGTATGTTAATTAATTTTTAAGTAATAATTCAATCATCAACTTTCATGTCATTTGATTTACCAGATTTAATCTTCCTAGCATTACTCTAGTCTGATTGGTGACCGTTGATGCAAGAAAAACTCACGAGGCGTGCTCATGATTGTCATCTGTTGATCCCAGGAGACCTTACCAGGCTCGAGTGATTGTTGATGGTTGAAGCTAGTGAGTTTGATGGTCATTTGTCGATATAGGTGAAACTCACTTAACAAGCAGGAATAACCGTCACGCGTTTATTCTAGTAAATTTGATTGTCTTTCCCGTGGTACAATTGGATGTATCTCTGCCCACAAATCACGGCGCCTAGCCATTTGGCCCTTGCTTTGTCTCACAAGCGTCGTCTGTATATAAGCATAATGGATAAAGAAAGCCTCCCCAAGTGTTGTCATCAAAGGGACTGCTATGAAGCAAATGTATAAAATTAAGACTTTTTAACCAAAATGGTTTTTGAGATTTACAGAACTTCCTACTTCGGTCCATAAGATTTGAAATCAATAGAAGTGGATTTATAAATTTGTCCATCATCATTCATTTTGATTATTCGTTGAAAAATCTCCATTAAATAAAGATAAAATAACAAAAATACCCTCAATTTTTGTCAAATTATTTTGGCTCATTATTTATTAAATTGACAATATTTTTGTCATTGGGTTATTAATTTACATAATTATTCAAGGAATGACCAAAATGATTGATGGTGGACAAACTTAGGGACCACTCCTGTTGATTTCAAATCTTATAACAAAGTGATGAGTTATGTAAATCTTAAGGACCATTTTGACTAAAAAGCGTAAAATTAAATATTACCAATAATCTTTACATGAACATGAACCATCAATGAAGCAATGAAATCGGTTATTGTCCCGAACGATGATCTCTCTCCCTGTAATCTTCGAGATGAGCTTTATCGCCTCATGACAATCACCGCACACGCGAAGGTTCTTCACAACTCGGATGGTATCTGTAGGAGCAGTGCTGATCAGACCAAATGCAACGGCCAGCTTCTCGCTATGACAGCCAAGGAAATGCTCCTTTTCTTCCTCTTCTATGTCAAACAACACAAAATCTGTGGTCGGAACATAACCTGCTGCTTTCAATTCCTTAGCCAACTCGTGAAGTTTTGCGTATATCTTATCTGACAATGTGTGGGACTTGTCTCCGACAAGGAATTCGTGAACAATCCCGTTTACTTCGATCCAACTGCAACCCCGGATTTTCTTCATCCCTTGCTGACTCATTTGTGATCTGGTATCTGCTGCCTCATTCCATTTATGACTTGCAGAGTAAATATTTGATAGGAGAACATAGTGTGCTGAGTTCCACGGTTCTAGCCCAATGAGTTGTTTCAGTACAAGTTCAGCCAATTGGGTATTCCTATGTAGCCGGCATCCACCCAACAGCGCTCCCCAAACGATGGAATTCGCCTCCATTGGCATACTTTTTATTAACTCGTAAGCTTCATCCAACAAACCTGCACGGCCAAGAAGATCCACCATACATCCATAATGCTCAATTGTCGGAGTCAAGGAAAAGACACTCGTCATGTTATTAAAATACCTCCGGCCCTCGTCAACTAGACCAGCATGACAGCATCCACAAAGAAGGCCCATGAAAGTGTTTCCATCAGGTCGAATTCCAATTTTTCCCACTTGTCCGAATAGTCCAAACACAGCTTTGACATGTCCATTCATAGCAAGACCAGACATCACAGCATTCCAAACAACGTGGTCTTTTTTCTTCATCCCCTTAAAGACTTCCCAAGCAAGGACCATGTTCCCACATTTCGCATACATGTCAATTAGAGCTGTACCAAGAACTGGGTTAGTGAAAAATTCATCTTTATCCATCAAATTGCTAGCCCAGTCCCCTAATTCGAGTGCTCCTAATCTTGCACAAGCAGAAAGTACGCCAACCATGGCATAGCAATCGGGTTTCAAATTCTCCTTCTGCATTTGAAAGAAGAGGTCTATGGCTTCTTTAGGAAGCCCATTTGATGCATATCCCTGAATCATGCTGCTCCAAGAAACTATATCCTTCTCGGGCATCACATCAAAGACGCGACGAGCTTTCTCCATATTTCCGCACTTGGTAAACATATCAACTAAAGAGGTAGCAACAAACACATTCCTCCCCATACCAATCTCCATTATGTATCCATCAATCCATTCCCCACTGCCTATATCCCCTAACCTCCCACACGCAGATAAAACCCTAACAAGGCTAAAACTATCAGGCCTCAAACCCATCTCCAACAACCCGCGAAATGTATCAATAGCGTCTCTGTACCGGCGAGCTTCAATGTACCCACAAATCACGGCAGTCCAAGAAACAACATTTTTCTCCGGCATTTCATCAAATACCTTATGTGCATGTTCCAAATACCCACATTTCGCATATAAGCAGAGCAAACTGGTTTTAACATAAACATCGAAATCGAACCCAGTTTTCACCACAAGGGTATGAATGTTCAGCCCCAATTGGAAGTCTGATCGCCTCGCACACGCTTTCAGAACAAAAGGGTAAGTAAAGCTATTCGGTAAGAATCCATCTTTCCGCATCGAGCCGTAGAATTGGATCGCGTCGTCGAAGCAATCGTTGGAAACCAAGCCGCGGATCATGGTGTTCCAGAGGAAGATGTTGGGCTGCGCGGTTTGGCGGAAGACGTGGCGGGAGTAAGCGGTGTGACCGAAATCGAAGCCGGAGCGGAGGACCAGGTTGAGAAGATAGTTGTCTTGGTCGAGGCCGAGGCGGAGGAGCCGGGCGTGGGCGTGTTTGAGGTGGTTGAAGGAGGTGAAGCCTTGAAGGAGGCATTGCTTGGTTTCTAAGGCTTTGGAAAATGCAGGGGAGGAGGCTCTGTTGGCTATGGCTGTCATAACCTGTTTGAGACTGGAAGAATTTTGGAGGGCAATGACTCAACGGTCGTTTTGTATTGCTCATTTTCCCACCAATTTCAAAATTTTAATTCCTTTTATGTTTTGTGCAAATTTTCTTTCGTTCTTCGTACAACCGAATGGTCCAAAAATCAACGGTTAAATCTTGAATACAATGATCTAATGGATCTTTATAACAATTAAATCTAGCATAAAACTAGTACCACTAAGTAAGACGTAACATTATAACCGAACTTTGTTTTGTGTGCCACTTCAGCCCTAATGTTTCTTGCCAAAAATTTCTTCAAAACTATTGATGTGGCTCGAAAACGGGTTCACTTAGGAGTCACGTTGACGATTTTGCTAGAGTTGTTGGATTTGGCGATGAAGAAAGTCTTTGGTCTAGACACCACACCATATAGTCCGGTCGTTTAGCCTAGACTGAATGAGTGGGACTAGAACGAAACGATGTACCCATGCCATATAAGTCATTGTCGTGGTTGGGGCCCAGGTCTCCTGCAATCAAAACTGCAAACAAGAATTTGCAAGGAATAGATAAACCTATGGCTAATACGCTGCGGAAGAAATGAAAAGGTGAATTTAAGAATTTGTAGTCTTGAATAAGTTCCACACATCGACATAATATGAACAAAAACAATGGCCGCTAAATATGAGCCAGCAAAACAGAGTATTAGTATATATAGGGATACATATATGCACCGTAACATTTCAATTACATACAGGATTACAAAATTTCATTCTTGGTACGCTACGTACTACATTTATATCACTCAAACAATATACACCTAACAAGATCTTAAAAATGAGTATATCTGGAAGTAGATTGGAACCGCGCTTGCGCGCAGAGCTGTAGCTGTCGTTCTTGTATAAAGCATTTTGCCTCACACTAGATTCCCACGGATAGAGCTGAGCGACATTTCAACAAGTAGATTTTGAAGCGAGAGGGGAGCCGTATAATACAAGAATTTTGAGTAAGGAGAAAGAATACACCAAACTACAGAAACGTCCAGCGTTCTGTAAGAAAGAGAAGTGACCAGCCATTTCAAGCCAAGAACAGCACTGGTTAAGAGGTTAAGTAGAATAAACCCCTTTAGTTATCACTCCAACTATCATCATCGTCATCTTCATCACTTCCTGCACATGCCTGTAACGAAATTCTTCTCGTATTATTATATTAACTAACAAAGAAATACTGGTAGCAGAGGGAGATAGATTAACCTGGCGAATTGCACTTGCTTTCTCTAAGATAGCAGCGACCCTCAAGTTTGTTGCCGGGCCCTGAATGCTGCGTCTTGTCACCGTTGAAGATCTTGTCACCATTGCAGGCTTCAAGTTGAAGGACTAAGACAACAAAAGTTGGTTCAGTCTTTAACTTCGAAAATAGAAAGTCCAAGTACAGCAAAAATAGACATATCTGACCTTAGTTCTTATCTGTTGCAGCAATGAATCTCTTTCATCTACCTCAGGTTCAACCTGAGGCCGAACTCGTTCAGTTACCTTTCTCAACTGCAAAATGTCAACACGTTAGAAAGGTACTTTGTAAAGCATAAATATTAAGAAGAGCACATCCAGAAAAAGAAGAACAGATGCCATAAATGGATTATCAATTACCTTGCTTTGACCATGAGCAGCAACAGCATCGATGAGGGGATTTCTAGGACGAGGGAGCTTAGTAACTGGAACTCCATTAGACCTTCCAACTTCATAGTCTGACATTACAGCAGAATTATTGTATGACCATGATATTTCTCCCTCTGATGTTGGTAAACTATGCTGAGGCTGCTCCACCATTGTTGGAGCTGTCGCGGATGTGGAAAGAGGTTCTTGTTCCGATTCTGAATTTTTCGGTGAATGTTGAAGCACCTTAGGCTCGATACCAGTCTCCGGTGTTACCCGCTGCACAGGCTGGATAATAGATCCATGAGAAGATTCAGGGTCAAGTGTAGTAGTTGTACATTCAGAGCCTGGTCCAGTGAATGGATTTGAACCAGTCTGAATTTTTTCTCCCACTGAAGCAAAGTGATTAATTCCAGGCCTGTCATCAGAAACCTCTGGTAACGACAAAAATGGGTTTGAGAATTGTGTTCCCCCTAAGTCAGGGAAATTATGTTGAAGATTAGCATCATTAACCATGGCCGGTAACTGCAACGGGGCAGGATGCACCATATTGCCAATTAAAGGTTCAGAAACATGTTGGAACTTCTCGCCTTCTTCAGACGCGGGAGGCAAAAATGGGTTCTGGGGCGGCAGCACACCTCTCTGTGGTGCTGGCATATCAAATTGAGCTTTCTCATCAGGTTCCGACGGCTGTATTGGCAGTAAAGAATCCTGGTTAACTCCAACCGATTCTCTCTGTGAAAAAAGGGAAGTGTGTTGTTTTCCCATCCTCCATTGCATTGGTGGTAAAGGTGGCAATGGTGGCATGTCTTCCAGATTGACCACAGTACCTTCAGGGGGCAGGACTGATCTAGGAAGGGTAAATGGTTCAAATGCTTGCTTCGTAACATCAAGTTCCAGGCCTGATGATTCTGGTAAGAACTCTGATGTTAAAGCTTGGCTTGGGAGATATTCAGAATGAGATTCCAGGGAAGCATCCAAGTATACTTCCTGATTGATGTGCTCCGTAGATGGTAACTGGTTAGATTTCTCCGAATCCATGTGGTTTTGAGACCCTGCCTGTGCAGATTGAAGACTTGATAAGTTGATGCTTGCTTGATCTTCATCCGAACTTTCCACATCAAGCTCATCAGATTGAACCTCCAGAGAATGCTTTAAGTCAGCTTCTGGCTGATCCCTTGCTCCATCTCTTGGCAAATATCCGATATCAACTTGGTTTGCTTGTAAATCCACTGAATTGTCCAAACTAGTTTCAGGCTCTGGGAGGTAGCAGGTAGGTGAAGACACAACTTCCGTATTTTCTAAAGATGCTGAGGCTATGGTCACATCACCAACAGCCAAACTGCTTTCAGTTTGTTCATCCAGAGAGAAATTATGACCATCATCAGATACTTTTGAACTGGAATGGTCATAAATAGTTGATTCGCTTGGTTTTGATTCTGCGGGGACATCATGCACAGCCAAACTGTTCTCAGTCTGTTCATCCTGAGAGAAATTATGACCATCATCAGATGCTTTTGAACTGGAATGGTCATGAGTAACTGCTTGACTTGAGTTAGATTCTGAATCTGGAGAAACATCTTGTTTACTTGCTTCCATTTGCACTTCTGAGTCTGTGACAGATTCTGGAGAAACTTCATTCAGTTCAGATTCATTCTCATGGAAATCCCCAAATCCAGGAAGAGATTCATGAAAATTTATAAAGTTCCTTGGTGGAGAAGAAATTGCATTTGCAGATGAATAACTAACATCATTGACGTCATTATCGGGTTGGGCAACAGCAGCAGAGGGCACAGCCGCAGTTTCTACATTTAGTGTTTCAGGTACCAGATCATCTGAATTCACATGATCTTCGTGGCCTGTGAAAGTTGGACAATTAGATGGAAGTTCCACAGAAACGGTATCACCTCCTACATCAGCATCCCTTGTGAATAATTGTAATTCATCATCATCCACGGTACTAAATCTCTCTTCTACATTGAATTTTTCTTCATAATGTGGAATACCCGCTTCTGCTTTGACGGATTCAAGTTGGGGAACATCCTCATTTAAATCAGATAATTCATCGTTATCCACGGCACTAAATCTCTCTTCTACGTTGAATTTTTCTTCATAATGTGGAATACCCACTTCTTCTTTGACGGATTCAAGTTGGGGAACATCCTCATCTAAATCAGATAATTGCCGCTCTATTAGGCCATGCATCTGGGGAGCATCCTGCTTCTCTGTTAGGCCACGTCTCTGTGGAGCATCCTGCTGCTCTGTTAGGCCACGTCTCTGTGGAGCATCCTGCTGCTCTGTTAGACCATGTGCCTGCCAAGCATCCTGCTGATCTATTAGGCCATGTGTCTGTGGAGCATCCACTACAGGCTCTTCTGAGATATGACTCTGTGCAGCATCCACCACAAACGGTACAACTTCGGAGTTGACTGCAGTTGGTGAAACAGGATTATCAAGTCTGGAAGCCGTGTTATCAAGATTTATAACATCTCTATAATAAGGCAGTAATGTATTACCTGAAGATATTTGTTCTTCTGCCAGGGCTGAGGAAAGCTGCTCTTCTGTGGATGAAATACTTAAGCGTGGTGAATCAATCTTTCTGGCAAAGCTTTCTAGAGAATCTTCATCTGCATATTGTGTCTTAAGTATTTTATTCACATCATTATTTTCAGAAGCAAGCTCTTCAACGTTTGACAAATGTGGCAAAGCATCGGAACTGAAACCTAAATCTTCCATGTCTGGCTCATCAATGGGATGGCTTGGTGAAGCATCATTAGTCTGGGAGTCACGGACAACAGGCAGAGAATTATCCAGATTTGTCTCATTTTCGTCAATGTCTAATGGTTTACAATCAACTTTAATTTCGTCAGAGGGGTTATCATCTAACACAGGTCCTGCCAATGATACCACTGGCGAGTTTGCTCCAGTGTCTGAATGTAGCGTAGGACTCATATCCCTAACAAATGCACTGTAAGATGTATCTCCAGAATCAGGGATTATGTCTTCCACAATGCATGCATTATTAGACACCACCTGCTCCTTTGTTGTGGCTTCTAGAGACTCCACGAATTCAGATTTCTGGTTGGATGACATCTCAAAAATCTCAGCTCCACAGGTTTCAGTGGAAGGGAATTCTTTAGCTGCTCCATCACACTCTGATGGTGAATTCTCAACCACATTGCTTAGACTATCAGAGTGCGAAAAACTGGCTGTATCTTTTTCAAATGAATTCTTCCCGTCATCCGATGTAGAGGAGTTTCCAATTGATTGAGAATCCGAAAATCGAGTTTGAAGCTCCAGATGTTCCTCCTCATTTGCATCAGAATCTGTCCCGTACGTTTCCACGTTCTGGAAGCGTAGATTGTTCTTAGGTTTAAATTCATTGTCAGTTTCCATTTCTGATTCCAAAGTTGCAAGAGCATCCATGTAATTGTCTACCTCACTGGTCCTATCATCAGAACTGGAGGGGGTGGAACCCTCCATGCTGCCTTCAGTTTTATGTTCTCCACCAACTGCTATTTGTTTATCAGCTGCCACCTGATGAAGGTTGGAATAATTTTCATTTGTCTCAACATCAGAGTTTGGTTCAGACCCCTCTGGAATTTCTCTATCGAAAACCCCCCTATTAAATCCATCCACGGATGGTTTAAATATATCTTCATGGACATCAGGTGAAGAGCTAGCACTTTTCCTTTCTGGGGACATTTCAGCAGGACTTACTGTAGTGATGTCAAGTATTCTAAGGTCTGGCTCACTGCTATCATCTAAGGTCAATCTCAAGAGCGGTGGACCAACAGAAGTTTCACAAATAAGTTTGCGTTCTGGTGAAAGAGTCTCCAGAAATGTCTTCATGTAACTTTTCCCAGTTTTTGAGTCAACTGCAGATCCATTCAAATGCCTTTTCTTCAATTTCACACAATGTGCAGGATCACTAGAACGATTCTCAATATGCTCCTCCAGGAACAACTCATGCAGTCTGCATTGTTTGAAAAAACAATAAGTAGCCACTCAACCAGCTGTTCTTTAAACATGAACATTTACAATAGCGTGAATGAGAACAGTGTGGTAATATGAAAAAAGAGCCCTTACTTGGCATTTGACTTGGCATGTGATGTCAGTGCAACTTCTGGGGTTTCACCATTCCTCCAGCGGGATCCTTTCTTCTGCTACACATAAGAAGACCATAGTAAATATTGTAATGACATAAGGTGTATAGTATAGCAATGACTTGGCAACAGAAAAAGGAGAACCTAATTTGCAAATTCTTAGTACAAAAAAAAAAGTAGCATTCCCCGGTTTCCACATAGGCCTACATGCTGGCTCACACTCCAAATCAAGATTAGGAGATGCCTAGCACATGCAGTCAGTCAGAAGGAGTGACGTAAACAGAACTTAATCAAGGTCCATGCTTAAAATTAAATCTCAAAGAGAAGAACTAAACATCAATTGGGTGGCATCTGTGTAAGTAATATCTTGCTCATACTGAACTAGGCAGCACAAGACCATGGAAAACAATCATGGTCGCCACCAATGGGTGGCAGCGCTCCTCCCAGAGGAGCAATGCCATGTGTTTTTCCTTTTCTTTTCATGTTTATACCTTTTAAGTAATTTTGTGAGAGCTCAAATAGTAAATAAATTTGCAAGTAACTAGAGAATACATAGTTAATGAGAAATGCTCATTCCATCGCAATACCTTCACTTTACGGGTCTTCTTTTCTCTCTGCATCTCTACTGTTATTGAAGATGCTGATTCGACTTTAAAGAATGACGGATCAGTGTACCGCTTCAAACATGCCCCAGCTCCAGCAACATCAAACCTGTTAGAATTGGATAAACATAATTATTTTAAAATTTTCCAAAATCTTTTCATTTTACTATATAGGTTAAAGTAGCATAAGTGAACACAAATTGGGTCATCATACTTGTCCAAAAGGAACAGCTGAGGAGGACCACGGCATTCTTCATAAGAATCCATTACAAAGCGAGGTAAGTCTCCACGAGTGATCATATTCTGTTCAGAACGCAGATTAGGATGCCAGTCAACCCCTGCAATAGAATTGTGCACTTGCATAAATATGCTGTAATTAATTTCTATTATCAACATGGCCAAAAGGGAAGTGTTTTTACTAATGCATCAGATTTTTATAGCTTTAACAAGGTGCACAAGTTACGAATAAAAAATTACATAACAAGTAGTCAAACCTGGATTGGAAAAGAAGGAAGAATGATTGGTTTGAGATAGAAGTGCCTTCTCAATTGAGGGAAAGTCCGCTTCAAGCTGTTGGACACGAACCACTAGACCATGGCCTCGTGTAGCGGTTGCCATTACTTCTTCGTGCAAGTCATGAAATATTTCAGCGGCAAACCTATGATAAGCAAAAATTGGCAACGAAATGCATTTCTCGTAAGTCCATTACCAACTAACTTAAAACCTACCATATAAGTTATGTGATACAGTCGTATCAACCGGAAAACCCAAATTACATGTCAGTTGAAAAGGCTTTAAACATCAATTCTTGGACAGAGAAGTACTTATTTATCCATGCCACATTTGCATTAACCAAGTTAAATCCAAATTCTAGAACATTTGGATTTCTGTATGATCCTATAACCAATTTTTAATCCAACAGATTCATTTCCAAAAAATATTCCCAATTACGCGCACTTCAATCGCCCTGATCAAATGGTAATCTCCAAAAATCGCATATTTAATCACCAGCATAGTTCAGTACTGGTGTCAACTAAGTCAACAGATTTCACTCGCCGTTAATCCAGTAATAAAGTCTAAATCTACACCAAAATTCCCAAAATAGTAATTCTATCACATTAATCGAATTATCAACTCCAAGAGTCCAAATTTCAAGCCCTAAAGTCTCAGAATTTCTGGTAAAAGCAACAACTTTCAACAATTCGAATCAAAACCCACATAAAGTAAAACCAGTGGCAAAAGATACTCACTCAGCAAGGTCGCCGAGCTGCCGCAAAACACCGACGAGGCCGGCCATGGCGACGCCTTCCAGTAGAGCCTCCGGATCATCCCTATCGGCTGCTCTGTACAATTCCGGATCGGCCAAGCCGTACTCGTTCCTTATCTGGTACCTTGTCAACGGCATTCTTCAGGTCTCCACTCCGATAAACCCTAATCGCTCAGAAACTGCAAATTGTATATGTAACTCTGCTCTTCGATTTTACATTTCCAGGAGGGAGAGAGAGAGAGAGAGAGAGAGAGAGAGAGAGAGAGAGAGAGAGTATGCGGTGGTGGTCAGAGGGAGAGACAGACGTGAAGGGAGTGAGACAGAGAGAGACGGAAGGGAGGAGAAGTAATTAATGATATATTTTTTAATTTTTAACTGAGAATTTTGGAATGTAAGCAAACGATCGGCGCTCAACTTGCCGCTTTTATTGCGCCGGTTGTATTGGACCATGGTACGTATGATGTAACTGGACGGGATAATTTTTTGCACGATTTGTTAATCTGTTAACGAGTTAGATTGTTATTAGCTCACCTATTAAGAACCCGTTAACAAGTCAAGTCGTTAGTCGTGTCATTTGTTAGGAACCCGATAAGACATCGTTTGTCAGATATAGACATTAGACAAGACAATTTCTTGAATAACTCGTCAACCTGACACGAAACAGCACAACCTGTTAACAAATCAAGTCGTTATTGGGTCAACTGTTGAGAATAAGTAAGATTACGAGTTTGACACAATAAGACATGACTCATTAAGATAACATGTATGACATGAAAACGACTCGTTTTCCAACCTAGATGTAATATAAAAC
The DNA here is from genome assembly GCF_963583255.1 of Pyrus communis. NCBI lineage: Eukaryota > Viridiplantae > Streptophyta > Magnoliopsida > Rosales > Rosaceae > Pyrus > Pyrus communis. The sequence continues at coordinate 16,481,535 of NC_084819.1, forward strand.
GTAAATAATTTTCACACGCTTCTTTTTAATTTTGTACTTATGAATATCCTTTTGTACAAATTATAGTTTGAAAAATAGAAAAAAACAAGTGTGCAGAAATCTTTATTTAATATTGTGTCTAGGTGTGTTTGAGTTGGAATCGCTTGCCTTGAAGACTACAAGGTATTGGTGCTTAAAAACAATCCAAAGTTGAAAAGGAGGGGTAATGATGAAACAATTGGCTTGGAAATTACTCTTAGTACTAATTGGACTATTAGTTTATGTAGTAATAGCGTAGTCAGAATATAGCTTCTCTAGTGAAAAAAATATATAATTTAAATCCTTTAGTGAAGTCTGTTATGATTTATGTCTAAAATTAACAGTTCTATCAACTCTCCATTAATTGTTAGCACGTGAGCCACACATGTGAGGTTAAAACATAACTATCAGTTAATTGTTAGCACACGAGGCTCACATGTCACATGTGTGGCTAACTTTACCTTTTTAGCTCATGTGCTAACAATTAACAAAAAGTTGACAAAACTTCTAATTTGGTACCTAAATCCTAAGGACATCACCACAAAAGTTTAAATCTTAATTTTTACCACAGGGCTATCTTTCGACTACCATATCATCACGGAAATTATTGATCCAATTAAGCCTTACTCTTTTTATTTTTTGGGTGACTAGGTTGTTCAATATCTGATACTGAATTGGAATACCTATGAAGCATTTTGTATACCAATCAAGTCAATCACATTGTTTCTTAAATGGTTAAAAATGTTTGCTAACAATCGTAATGCTTTCAATAAAAACACTTCTAGTATAAGTGTTTATGAGCACAAACGTTTGCTACAAAAACAGTTGCAAATAAGTCCTAAATCCAACCCCTACAAATCAAATTAAAAGATTAACTAATGCAATGGCAACTCGAAGTCATTCGTGAGATTGTACCCAATTAATAATGAGATTCACCAACACGATGGAAGACAACGACACAATTCTTACATAAAAACTACATGAAACCAATGTTTGGTTCAATAGCAGTTAACTCCATTTAGTAACATTTCTTCGGTTTAACTCACATAAATACAAAGATAATATGTAAGCATAATAAGTTGAATATTAATCGTTGTAGTGTATTGGTGCATTGTCACATTTATAAATTGGTTGTCAAAAGGAAAATACAAACTAATATGATACAATCTATATGTTAATTTGAAACTACTTTATTGGAAACCGTTTGAGTAATAAAATACATCAAGAACTTGTGTTAATCATGATGGTTTTTGTTGCTTAGTGCTTGCCAAACAAGTAGACCCTCATGTCCGTTTGAGAAAAAGTGCAAGAGATATTGTCATCATATTATAGATCCCAACTACGTCAATTAGACTCCAAGACATGATTAACAAAGAATGAACCTAATTAGTTCTCACCACGTCAAGGAGCTATGAATATTGTATATTGTCTATTTGATTCCTTTCACGAACATGTAAGATTATTAAATGTTCGAGAATAGAGTCTCATATTGAAGATATAGTAAAGTAATATGTAGTTTGTATGCAACACGTTAACTACTAGTATCACTAAGATCTTTTGTGATGAAACCCTATACAGTCGGGACTATTGACTACAATATCGAATAGTTGGACATACTAGGCCTAATAACTAGATCATTAAATACCAATTGACAAGTATGTTATCCCTTTTTTTCTTTGTTTGTTGACAGATGCAGTTCAGGGTTTCATATGTGAAAAGGAAACCTAAAAATAATAAAAGGAAGGGGGAAAATCTGGGGTTCTAGGTAATAGCAGTTGGCCATCCGTTGATCGTACCATACCATGTTGACTGTTGAGCCAAATACAACCATCAAGGTAGGGTAAGGTCCAATAGAATGAGACCTACTGTTGTAGATGGGGATCGTTTCGTAAACACCTTGAAACTTATATTGAAAAAATAAACACTTCTCGAAAAAAACATAAGACAATGATTTGAGCAATCCTTGAAGTTTATTCAGGGCACGCTTTTAGTTCAGTATAATGATTAAAGTCAAGACCGTGTTTTATTTTATTTTAAATTTTTTATCTCCCTAGCATTACCTTTTTAAAAGAATTCATCGAGTTTCCTCAAAAACAATTCAGGATTGATTATAATTTTTCTGTCAAAAATTATCATAACCGTTTTCTGACGATCTTCCTTCTAAACCGCTTTTTAACACGGCTTTGAAGTTAAAAGTATGAATGATAGACAGCTATCCGCTGGTTGCTGGAGCCCAGGAAAGTCAGGACATGAATGCCAAATCACAATGGAATCAGAGTAACCAGAAAATCTAAACGCATGATGTGATAAAATGGCTGTCATTGATGTGACTCCCGGATTCCAGTACTTTTGGATGCACCTAAATTTTTGGGCTCCTTTTTTACCAGTGTGAAATCTGAACGGGAATATGGAAGCTTCGTTGAGCCTTTTTTATTTATGACTTTCGTACAGAGAGAGAGAGTGAAAAGAAGAGAAAGGATTGGCAGTGTGCAAGTGGTTTTAGTGGGAGTTAAGGGAGTGTCTTTTTCAAGGTGTCCTTGCTTTCTGTTAACTTCTTTTTACCCTTTTTCCATGGAATGTAGTTGTACCAGATACCAGTAGTTGTCACCTTTTGCTTTCTATGGTTCTGTTTTGCCCTTTTGGTCTTCTTCTTGGGACTTGCTCATTTAGCTCTCTTTAGCTTCAAGTGTATGCGATGTAGGCAATTTGTTGGTTTGTATCTGTGTATATTGTGTGTTATGTACTGAGATTTTCGACAGTTGAATTCATTTATTGAATCTTTAATTGCATAACGAATTATTCATTGTTTTGGTATACGCTATTTCAATAGTTAAACTCTTGTTTATTGAATCTTTGATCGCATAACGAACCATTCATTATTTTGGTACAGCCTTATACTGGAGAATAATAAACTTTCTGCATATAGTGGACATTTCTTTCTTTAAATTACATATGTTAACATTCAAAATTAAGAAGTCAACAAAAACCAATATAATCAACCATAGGCTTGAAGTGGATATGCCTCCACTCTCCGCGAAGGTACAAAAGAGTAGCTCTGTCACTACCAATAGAATTTACTCCCTTCAAAATGTAAAAAATGTGTAAATCTACCCAAATTTTTAGCACCACCAACCAAATATTATATTCACACCTTATTTAATCTTCCTTTATTAAATCATGAACAATGACAAAGATGACTAAAAATGGCGATAACTTCTCGTTTGCACATCAGCACTGAAGATGCTCATTCAACTATAAAAATCATACATACATTCATATTTAGATGGTTGCAATATACTTAAATCTTGCATAAATTAACAACAAATTAGGCGAGAGTCGCTATAGCTTCAAACAATCAAGTAACCTTTGCTTAAAAGCTTTGACTCCTTAGTAGTGGAACGCATATGCTTTCAACTGTGTATATATAATATATATGGTGTGTTGTGTAGCCACAATTGAATTGGTTTTCCAGTTGCCAACAGCTTCTTCTCCAACGACTGTATGGTATGGCCACCATCTTTGTTAATGCTAATGCGAAAGTAACGTGCATTTTATGAAGGGGGGGAGTCCACCATTTTCTTACACAGCAATCTTTTTGGGTTATTTCCTCATAAATACTACTGTGTTAAATTAGTGGTAGCTGTTATGGGGCACTTGAATCTTGACCCACCAAACCCTAGCTTATTTGTTACCTTAGTTATGTCTCATTATTGTAAATACACATGATTCTTCTTATTCATTTATGGGACAATAACACAGCAACCACAAGTTTTAGTGTAAACTATTAGACATGCCCAACAATGATGGTGTCTTTAGCCATTCCGTTTCGAAAAAAGATGAATACCCGAATCCTATAGCTTTGGATTCGCTATTCCGATCATGGTACCCCTAAGAGGAAATGCCCTTCCCCTTTTTGGTTGGTCGTGTGCAATGAGAGATTGTACCCCCGACACCCTCGTTCGTGAGAGGTTCTTGGGTACGGCACCCATTTTGGGGGTCATGTGAGATGGGGGTGAGACCAAAAGTAGACCGGGGTTAGCATGGCAAAGCAAGGAGAGTGGGATATGAGAAGGTTTTTGTGCCTGTGTCCTTAGGGATGATCTGGTCCCTAGTTCGTAGCCATGCGTTCGAATCTTTTGAACTGGAAGCTTATCGGAGTCTTCATTATTTGATGTGGTGGATATATTCTTTTTCTCTGAAAATTTTGCAGTATATCTTATGTGATTACATAAAATAGAGTCAAAATTTGAACCTATATTAATCACTTAAGTTATTCATCCCCCACAATAATCACTTGAGCTAATCTCAACCGGCTGTTTTGCGGTACATCTTCTAACAGCCGGAAGTTTTACCGTCCTTGTCTCTTAGAAAGGCCGTACAAAGTTTGGCCCAAAGTTGTGTGGGGGCCTGTACCCAAACTCTTCGAGCAATTCAGAGTCCAGTCCATTTTTATTTGGGCAATAAGTAGACTCAGCCAGTTAATCTTATTTGGGCTTGAATCTCCAAGATAGTCGGAGAGAAATAAAATTAACTTAGTGGGTTGCTAATGCACAACTATTAAGACCTATTTAGTTTGATTTGACCATAGCACTATCATCATTACTACTAATCTCGCCAGCATACTATAGAGAAACAAAACTAAGCGGGTTTTGATGATACACATTAATAACTCAATAGGTTGATTTACCTATCCAAATAAAAGCTTGTGCAGAGGTTTTGGATCCTCTGTTGTGCACATAAAATTGTAGTAAAAGACGTACAAAAAGGGACATTAATGTTCTGTTGTTTTAATAGGATAGTGCTATTTTCACACTCATTTTTATCTCCCACACACTCTTGTTAATATTTGACAATTGATCTTCTTCAATTCATTCGATCTGAATGCTAGAAATAGAGAGGGGTACGTGAAAAGTAAAATAGGTGTATGTATAGCACTACTGATTCTAATATACAAATCACCATGCCCAAGAGTAAACAAATAAAAGAATTCTATAGTTGGTTAATATAATTAATAATAACGTGGAATTGAAAAAAAAACACATAACATTTCAAGTGGAGTCAATGGTCCCCTTGCTCTTTTTCCTTTTGGTTTATGGGAACATGTACAAATCATGAATGGTGGTCTATTAGTTGAAAAGTATATCAGTAGGAGCAATTACTCGTAAAGTATTGCTCAAAGTATCCAACTAATCATGTACATTGTACATAATGCATACTCGTTCAAGATTTGATGCATTAATTAGAAAAAGAAATAGCAATAAGAACGATCATCGACGTTAGTCTTGTATATAAAAAATACAGAGTCAGGGCCGGCCCTTAAGAGAGCGCAAATAAGAGATCACCAGATGTGGTCTTCTATATAAAAATTGTAATGCTAGAGCCGGCCCGACCTTAAAGAGAACGCAAATAAGAGATCACCGACTTTGATCTTGTATATAAAAATACAGTGTTTGAATCAACTGGACTTTGTAAAGAACGCAAATAAGAGAGGCTACCCATAGCATCTTATCTTGCTCTATTTATTTGCTACAGAAGTTTCCGTAAGTAAATGACGACCCACAACATAATCATAATTAGGAATAACTATTCATTTGCGAATATGGTTTGTTTAATCCCTTGCTTTGGCTCCAAAACACATCATGGGAGTGTTCAGTATAAAATGTATCAGGAGAAATGTAAGGAGGCCAAATTTTTAATATCCGCCACAATCTTTAATCTCAGGAGAAATGTATAATATGTAACTTCTTAGAATATAGAAGAAAAGAATTTCATACCCTCATTGCATGAAACACGTGAAACTTTTTGTTTATATTTGTTGTTTCAAATTTTTTATGGATCTTGTTAATTAATGGATTGTGAAGAGAAAACACAAACAAGAACACATAATTCATATGTTTTTGGTAAATGTGCCTCTCATCTCTTTGAAAATTTAAATAGAATTCAATAACTTCTTTGGACGGTAAGAAAAACTCTTTTATTTAAACTTAAGATTACCACTCAAAGTATTTCCTTTGTAAGTGTCGTTTTGGTTCTAAAATACTTAAACTCCTTAAATTTTATATTGCAAAAGACCGACTTATTACTGTTTTGACATACTTCTACGTTACAGTATTGACGATTACTAAACTACATAATCGATCAATGACCACCTCTTTAAATTCAAGTCAAACACGAGAATTCAAGCCAATTTCAACGAAAGTATTTTTCATTTTTTCAATTTCTAACGTTTTGAAATACAATATCATGCATCTCGATATGGTATGATTACTACTTATAAGGTAGCATAGAAGCCATTAGTCAGACATGTAATTGGACCCGGATCTATATATTTAAGTTTACGTAAACAATGATATACAATATACGTACACGGACATATTAAAGATTAATTTATCCAAATTAATTAAATACTAATTTAGTTGATCACTTTTGTTTTTTTGTTTTTCTTTCTGGTCAAAATTGATGACTTCTACCTTGAAAAAAGCTAGCTGCAGTCTTTGGTCATAAACTTGAGGCCTCTTCCGTCGTTACAAATTGTCATCGTGGCCACCACTTTTCAAATAATATAGTATTTGGGGGTGTTGCATTAAATACCCCATTTTCTAATGGAAGCAAGGAAAGCACTTGGACGTAAAAAAATGGATCAGATTAGGCACCCAAACAGAAATAGGAGCTTATTGGTTCTCTTCTCTTGTCAAAACTTGCAAAATTTGGTAGCTAAATTACACGTACATCATTATATTTTCAAATATTCCAAGGACTAAAAGTTAAAAACCCTAGAGTACAGTCTGTATGTCATGGCTTTTTCATAAAAAGACCAATTAAGGTCCGGAAAATAGCTCGACTGGTCGACTCTGGTACCGGTAGAATCTAAATCTTATTACTTAAATCATGAAATCTTCTCGGTTCTAATTTAACTTAATTTACTGTCCTTTTGAGTACACAACACCATTAATATTGGCTAAACTAGAATCTAAATCTTGTTACTTAAATCAGGATATCTTATACAGTTCTGCGTTTAAGTTTAATTTATGAGGCTCTAATCTTCATTTTCTCCCATTTAGTAGGCATCTTATCAGTCGTAACTACTAATTAATCACACGCCAGCACAGCTGGGGCCTCGTAGTATCTCATCTGCCAGCTGAAGCTATAAACAAATTCCCCAGTTTTTCACCTGCTCTGGTTCTTCTTCAATGCGATGTTTTCTTCTTTCAGCAGGCACTTTCTTGCCTTCATTTCCACAAGGCAGAAAAATATAACATAATTATATGTAACTGGGACCAGAATTTTTCATTCAGATTGGAGTTTGAAATTTTATATTTAAAATAGCAGACATGCAGCTGCAGATTCACCTAACGAGCACTATTGGTTGTTTGACATTTTGAACAAACGATAGCTGGTTTGTTTTGCATCACAAAATTAACAACGGAAATATATGATCTGCAAACTTTTTTTTTTTTTAGTATCGACACTCTGTTTATTTTGGTATTTGGAGATTTGTATAAGAAGAAAAAATCATCAACTTCTCATAACAATATCTACATTGAGTCTAGAATATTGGACTTCTAAGATTTATGACGCCTCTCACATCCTGTAATGTGAATTCATTCATTAGCCATTTTTTATGAACTTTGTATGCAGTCAAATTAAACAAATATGAATTGGGATGAAGATTCAAACTTAAGATCTCTTTCAATATTAAGAAGAAAAATATCACTAATTCGACCTAAAAAATTTGGCTATGTACAAGAAAAGACATAAAAGATTATTTCATCACTATAGTATGTGCTTTGCCATTATAATTGGCAGCTTATCTAGTAATACTTAGCTAGTTGTAATATTTATTTGTTGAGATTAATGTTTCTTAAGTCATACAATTCTGCTACCACGCTTAAATTCCAAAGGGCAAGGAATAGAGGTACAAAAGTGAGGTGCATATTTCTAAGGAAGTTACCTTGAAATAACACAAACAGACCTCTCTTGGAACCCACTCACCCTCATGCATATGTATGCCTCTACTGCCTATAAAACCCATTCTTTCTTCACTCAACACCACATGCATACGTTTGTTTCTTTCTTCACAAACAGCCCTCTCTTGTTAAGCATCTCTCTGTCTCTCTCCCCCTCCCCTGTGTTTATAGAGTTAGTTGCCAACCATGCCTGCCCAAGTTATGCCAGAAAAAGCCCTTCATGGAATTCATGGATTGGGAAGGGACAACATTACTACTACTCCACTTCCTAAAAGGCACTTTCTCCTCGATTCATTTTCTCAATTGTTACTAAAAGATGCCCAAAATGCACATGCTTTCAGAACATTTTAATCTAACATTTTGCATGGGAAGAGTGCCAAATTGAACACAAAACAATTTTATTCATTGTTAATTTACTTTTTATATAAATAAAATAGAGAACTAAGCGATATTAATTTCAATTTCTCAGGTTGGATGGAAAAGTTGCTATTGTGACAGGTGGTGCTAGAGGCATTGGAGAAGCAACAGTGAAGCTTTTTGCAAGGCATGGCGCCAAAGTAGTCATTGCAGACGTGGAGGATGCAGTTGGCACAGCCCTATCAAATTCCCTGAGCCCTTCAGTTACATATGTTCACTGTGATGTTAGCTTGGAAGAAGACATGGAAAACCTAATTGAATCAACAATCACCCGTTACGGGCAACTGGACATTATGTTCAACAATGCTGGGGTCCTCGGAAACCAGTCGAAACACAAGAGCATCATGAACTTTGATGTCGATGAATTTGATAGCATAATGCGGGTGAATGTTAGAGGAGTTGCATTGGGGATGAAGCATGCTGCAAGAGTGATGGTTGCTAGAGGAATCGGCGGGTGCATAATTTCAACCGCAAGTGTAGCCGGAGTCACGGGCGGGCTGGGGCCACATGGTTACACAGCTTCAAAGCATGCCATTGTAGGGCTCACAAAGAACGCAGCTTGTGAATTGGGAAGGTACGGAATTAGGGTAAATTGCATTTCTCCGTTTGGGGTTGCCACGTCAATGCTGGTCAACGCTTGGAGGATGAGTGGTGGTGATGAAGAAGATGAAGAGGAATGCATGGATTTAGTGATGCCTTGTGAGCAAGAAGTGGAGAAAATGGAAGAGTTTGTGAGAGGGCTTGCAAATTTAAAAGGTCAAACTTTGAGGGCAAAAGACATAGCTGAGGCTGCTCTTTATCTTGCTAGTGATGAATCCAAGTATGTTAGTGGTCATAACTTGGTTGTGGATGGTGGAATCACCACTTCAAGAAATTGTGTTGGCTTGTAGCCTAGCTTGTTTTCATTTTGTTTTTTTTCCCATTTCGTGGTGTGATTTTGTACAATCATAGATTAGGAAAAGGTTTGCCGTGTTTGGGTTTGTAATAGGGTTCATTTGTCAAGTCTATATTCATCGAAATTCAAGTGTAAATTTTTGGTGGTGACCAATTTGGTGGCTTAGTACTCAATCTCTTAATTTAGTAAGGTAAAATGTAAAATGTAAAACTAGAAATTAGAACTTTGTTTAGTGTATTTAATTAATGTTTTAAGATGAAAAATTATATTCAAATTGCATTGTCTTTTTCGTTTTTCTTTTAGGAGGAAATGAGTCCATATACAACTACGCATTTTAAAATTTTGTGAACGACGAATTCTTCAAAAAAAACCTCAACCAAAGAGAATTAAGTATCATTAACCCTACCTTCCCTAATGCAGTAAGCACTACAGCCATCCACTAGTATAGCATTACTTTTTTGGATTTGAATATATGAAGAATATGGGATAAAGCCTAAAGGGGTAAGAAGATGTGCATATTTGAATATCAAAGCTGTCATGGTCATGGGCATGGTTTTGAGTTTTGACATCTAAATACGAGCTGCACATGTGACCCATGAAGTTGAATGAATCAAAATTCAAACAAAGCCATTGATTCTTAAAGAGCAATCGTAGGGGAAAAAGATACGCTAATGAAAGTCAGGAAAGTTTGACAAAGTACGAGAAAACTGTATTCCCTAAAAATACTTCGCCCATAGTTCGATATCAATTGATTGTTTAAGAAAAGTTTGTCCCCACTGTTATTATAAATCTTTTTTCCGCAGAAAAACTTTCATACATTTGTTACATGAGATGAGTGTCTTATATTTACCATACTATATGAGTAGCACATGATTAAGAACATGGTACGTTCGTGACATATTTAAACTAGTGCACGAAAGATTTTCTCCGACAAATCTAGTTTTTTAGAGAATAAATTACAAGTAAACGATCAATGAAAATCAATGGATGACTCGTACTACAAAGACAAAGTTCTCTATTGAAGAAAATTATATTGCATGGAACTCCATTGCCGGATTCTCATTCCCTCTCAAATTTCAAAAGCTATTCCATGATCCATGAACCATGACTTGTATTTTTTTTTTGGATGAAGGAGGAAATATATGAAAGAGAGAACAAGTACAAGCAGTGTCATAAAAGACTTCCGATTCCAACTGAGGGATATATAATGTTACCAACCATATAGAGAAAATAAATCTCAAAAAGAGAAGATAACACTAACCACAAAAGCTATTCCATGATCCATGACTTGTTTTACACCTTAAAACTTTTGACTCTCAGCGGAATATACGTGCACATATCAACCATTTCAGAAACAAATGCTGGCCGGCCCGTAACTGGATGACCAGGAATACGTTTGCTGTTGCTTTTAAACTTGAATATCTAACCTACTTTGATATCATGACGAAAATTTAAGTTATAACATAAAATCAATTGATGATAAAAGAAGCATCTGAGTAAAACATTTCTTCGCATTCTCGGTCTTCAGCCTGGTACTCGAGAAATAATAAAATCCCGACAGGTCATTTTGAACAGTTCAATCAAACCCTAGAAATCATCATTGATAAAAAAATTAGATAGACTTGGAAGCTGTCAATGTTCAAACGTAACCACATCATGAGTTGTAAGATTTCTGTCTTCATCGATCCAGGACTAAGTTAAATTAAACACAGTGGGCTCCCCTTGTTTAATTTAAACGAAGAAATACTAGGCAACGGGGTGCAACCATAGTTCTTTGTTCTTATTGACAGTGGCGGAGTTATCATGGGATCATTGGTTATCCTTGACTTCAATAATTTAAAAAACTTTATGTAAATTTGTTCGTGTATTGTATATAACATTTATAAACAGCTAAGGCAAAGTAAATTACAACCTCCTTCTTTTACTTGTTCTATCACATTTGTCTTCATTTTCTCTTTTCTTATGCAATCTTTTGTGTGCACTATGTGCTCGATAAAATACCTTAGTTAAAAAGCCTTAGCAACCTTCAATGTTACTCTACAGTATCATGCACCCACCCTCTACAAGCTAAAAATAATATTAGTTGTCGACATATGTTGTCATAAACTTTCGGCATATGTTGAAAGGAATTGGCAAGTGCCTATTAGGTGCTCGATGAAATAGCTCAATGAAGCTTTTTTAGTTGATATTATGACTCCATTATTTAAAAATTCTAACTTCGCCATTGCTTACCGAGATGGCCAACAATTTAGTACAACTTGTAGAGCTATAGATTAATTATTATTTATGTGACTCGGCATTGCCCCTAGCATCCTGGAATAGCAGGTCAAGTAGAAAGTACTAAATTACTAATGGTCTATATAAAACTATAGACTAAACCCTTAAAATATACACAAATTGAACCGACGGCTGCCAGAGTTCTTTTGTTTTGTTGTAGTCTCCGAGTCCGTACTACTAATACTAATAGTATATTAGGTCTCTAATTTAATCCAGTTCGATATGAATTAACAGGAGAATATTAGCTTGCTATAAAAATTAAGAATAAAACATTTTTTTTTACTGGTGGAGAACGTCTCTCAAGCAGCTTTTAGAATGTCACGTTAGAAAGTACATCGCGAACCAATTATATTTAAGGAAAATTAATAAAAAGGGTTTAAAAACTATGAGTTTTAACAATAAAGACAAAATAAAGGGTAAAGTGAATAGTACCAGGATTGATTTTTAAGTGTAAAAGTATATTTTTTTTATTAAAATGAACAGTATCAAGACATTTTCGTTAAAGTTTCCTTATACTTAAGGCATGCGAGAGTTCCTATAACAACATTACTCGCAACAGTGTTTGTTGGGAACCATGGCAAGACAGCTTTAGAGACTTATGTCGTCGATACAGAAAGTCTGACCTCAAATTTGCTGGTTTTGGGTCTGAGGTGAAATTATAGAGGACAGCCTCATGGAGTGGTACGACATGGACGGAAATCGGCCTTAGTATTGAGGGCCTGGCAGGGCTAGCATGAAGCCCAATAGGGTCGACTGCCAAGGTTTAATGGGCTGCTTGAGATGGATAAATTCAGCTTTTGCATTTGGGGAGCCAGTATTTTACACCCGACAAAAATGGTGAAACAAAAGAGAAGAGATCCAACCAGCTGACTTGATTTTGAACCAGAAGAACTTGAAGAATGTGATGGTTTACGAGCGTAGCCAGGAAAAACGTGTCGAGAAGCCTTAATTTATTTCCTTTTGATGCAAACGTCAACTCAAACTTAGCTGACGCAGTTCGGTGAATTTATGCACCCCAACACTTGCTTCTCAAATGACAAATCATCAATGAGGTAAAACTGTTGGTTCAAACACTCCAATATCTTGTTTAAAAATGAATTATGATAGTCAAACCAAGCAACAAAGAAAACAGTAAACGACCAAATCACATGAGAACGCAAAAAATTTACGAGGTTTGGCAATTTGTTCCTATGTCCCTGACGAGCATCTTGAAAAATTTTACAAGTAGAGAGAATTAGCTTTGGTTACGATATCAACCCTCTTAATCTATTATTAATCCCTGGGTTCAATCTTTCTCTCACTTGCTCTATGTATCTCTTGTAGTTTTGGTTGTGTTTAATGATCTCCATCCTATTTGTACTTGATAGACTTTAATTAAGAAAAGCAAAACCCTAAAAAAAAGGAAAAATCCAACTGCAAAAGTCGCATGATGAGCCCACGCCATACATGCTTATGCATTATTACCAATTAGGGTTGACAATAGTATTTTTTACATGTTAAACTGACAATTAACAAATATCTATTCGTAAGTGAACAATTGTCTTACTATATATTACAATAATGACTGATAATCATTCACGCGCACGTGAAAGACTGTCTCTAACCTTAGTTAACCAACACACAAATCGCATTTCATGGTGGAATTGACACTAACTAAAGCCAAAAAAGAGTTCCAAACTGGGACCATACATGAATGCAACTGCACCAGTTAGTTGGAAGGATTTAGTTGGACAACTGTGCTTCCAAGTTGGATGGACCAGATGTGAACAATGCAAAATTTTAAAATGGGGTTTACTTTGTTGTTTCTTAAGGTTCTCATCATCCCATCCTCACAAGTCCACATACATCCACAGTGCTATGTAGCAATATTGCAATTTGGTCAAAAAAAAGTTTGTAGCTAGCAAAGGGATCACTGTTTTGCCTAGAGGAAAATCCACTGTTTTATAGTCCTTCGCAGGAAAGTACGTACAAAAGAAATATGAGGGCCGTACACTTGTGCAGAGTGACTGTGCGGCAGACAGCGACCTACGAAGGCTCTCCAAAACCAAATTTGATGTATCCCATTGAATCCGGACCGGGCTTATCTGCCTTTTCAATTCTCATACATTTTCATCCCCTCTTATTTTGTGCGGTCATAGTTAAGCTATGTTATTTTGTATTGATTTTTTTATAAAGATAATAAGACAAAAAATAATAATAATATAAAATGTTGATGTGATTTAACCTTGATCGTACAAATAAAAGAATATAAGAGTGTATTGGAACTGGGAGGAGAGAAAAGCCAGGTCCATTGAATCCACTGCGCGCCAGTTAACATGTCATAGCTTCTGACCCATCTTTTCTCTTTTCATTTGCTCTTTCGAGCGGAACTTCTGTGACACAAAAATTATTGTTACGTTATGTAAATTTTTTTATACAAACTATTGTATTATTAGATATTATAATAACAATATACTAGTGACATGTATGTTTCTCTCTTGATATCCAATTAGGATTTCCAACTCATCAAACCCTTTCAACTTTAAACCTCCATGACAAAAAAAAAGAGTTCGTCCTCAGAGAAATGCAATTCTTCAGGGAAGCCAGTAAGAAGAAGGTTTACCACCAAAAGAGGTTCCAAAACACGTGACGCCAATGCTGCTGAAATCAGGAGGGAGATTCTCCATGCCATACAACTCCATAGATCATCATCATCATCATCATCATCAGCGGCACCAGAAGCGTCGGCGCCACCACCACCTGTTTTTGTGGGTCCACGGTTTGATTCATTGGCGGAGACTATGCCTCTGCCTGGGCCAGTGTGGTCTACCACTGCACCTTCAGTATTGCCTTATGCTTCTTCTTCAGCAGCCATGGAAGCCTTGGAATTTGAGTGGGGGGAGAGCCAAGCTGCTTCATATTCTTGGTGGCTAGGGTTTCTGAAGACTTTAGATGGCAAAAATGCTGAGAAGTCAAACTATCCCTTGCCATTGGGGAGTTCTAATTGGTTGTTTGGTCAGAACCAGAATAGTAATAGTAACTGTAAAGTAGATGAAGATCAGGACACAGCTGCTTTGGTTGATACAATTGATCAGAGCCATTCACCAGATGAATGGTTGATGTTTCCAAATACAGAAGATGACGTGGGTGAGATTGTAATTCCCTAAGCTTGGAAACTTGGAATATATATGCTCTAGCTAGCTAGCTAATTGGATTTTAGATATAAATATATATAGCTTAAGTTCTTAGTACTTCATCCTCAAGGACCTCAACTATGTGTTTCATATTTTGCTTGAATTAGAGGTAGATAATGACGACGACGACGACGATGTTGTATTTGTTTCTTTTTAGAGCAATCTTCTACATGCAAGAGAAATGAATCACATACTCTCTTTTCTTGCACTCCTCTATTAGTTTTGGTACCTTAAATATTTTGTTAAAAAGGGCAAGTGCAAGAGGATAATAAGTGAGCTTCACGGGAAAATTGAAATATTTTAATTTTTTCATGGTATCAGAGCAGAGCAAGTTGTCTCACATATGAAGCCTGATGACCACACACTACAAGAAAACATTGCTTCTCTGACCCTCTGAAATTCATCACATAACACTAAAATTCGTTACATAATAGTATATGTAATGAGTTTTGGTCGTCATAGTGAGCGTCACCTATATCGCGTCATGGAAAGTATGTGTGACGAATTCTCTATCCCTCACAGATTTCTAGTATACGTGACGCGTGGTTCATCACGTATTGCAGCTATTTGTAACGAGCTGGTTATCACCCAGTCCCAGAGTAAGTGAGGAATATAAGAATTCTTCCCAGAGTAAGTGAGGAATATAAGAATTCTTCTCATTTGAATTTATTTATTTTGATTTTATTTTATTTATTGATTTTGTTATTTTCATAACCATAATGAAAACTAACTGTATAATAAGTAAATAAATAATAGGCTAAATATAAAAAATGGTTCCTGAGATCTGCATAATCAGTAGAAATGATCCATAAGATTCAAAATCAATAGAAATGGTCCCTGAGATTGTCCACCATCCATGATTTTGGTCATTCCGTTAAAAACTCTTTGGACAATTTTCAAAGCTTCGTAACTCAATCAATTCTTAACCAAATTCGACCCATAATATATCGAAATGAAGATAGGAAAGTGTAGAACAAGATTATACCTATTTGGAAGCCCAATGGTTTCCAGAGATAGCTGGAAAATAGTCTGAAAGGTGACTAGTTCGCGGGAAAACTGGAAAACTCGCCGAAAACTGGATAAACTTTAAACGTTCATAACTTCTTCAATGCTCAACAAAATCAAGTGATTCAAAAATGAAAATCATACTTCTCGATGAGACGAAGATAATGGTACCTTTCTCGATGGCTAAATCACCGTGGTTTTCCAGCCAAACCAAGGTGAGTTAGGCATCGAGGAAGGTACCATTATCTTCGTCTCATCGAGAAGTATGTTATTGGTTTTTTGGTATTTTTGGGTCAGATTTAGTGGTTTGTTTTTTTCTTTTGCTAGATTGGTACTTATTGATTCACTAGTGTTCATAGCTTCACTTCACCTGTGCAGAAGTTAGTTATTGGTTTTATTTCAGCAGTGCAAGAGTTTCACTTGTTCAATATAGTATAAAAGCTTTTGTTTAATTCCAGGTTGGATATGTCAGAGGTAAGCTGATCAATTTATTATAACTTTCATTTGACACACACACACACACACAGACATATTGTATAGTCTTTGAATCAATGGAAAAAGAAAGCTAACTGTGGTTTGTGGGAAGCAAATAACTGTTTGAATCAAGAGAAGTTTGAGGTAATATATGCTTAGTTCCTAATGAATTATTATGTTCATTAGCCCAGGGTAGAGGCCTTCGTTGTATACTTTTTTCATTTATTCCTATTCATCTTCTTTGACAACTAGTTTGAGTGCTTGACTTGTTGCCCGGCAGGGAGATTCTAATTTTGGAAACACATTTGGCCAGCGAAGGTAATTAGCTTATCAAACAATTTTTTGGTTTACTTACTGGATTTGGTTGATCCTTCTATTCTTCTGTTGCAGCGGTGCCTGCTTTTCCAGTGAATTAGATCTTCTCTGAAGAACCATCGAATTGCTTTGAAAAAGTTATTGTCCTTCGTATATGAATCATCTGCCTTGTACTTGATTTCTTGCTTATTGCATCTAGCTAGCTATTTCATAGTGTGAAGCCAAGGAGTGATCGACGAGCAAAATTCAAACCCTATGAGAAAGAAAGCTGGTGACCGAAGTTAGCTTAGCCGAGTTTGGGCTTAAACATTGGTATGGGGTGCTTACAGTTTAGTTTCATCCCCGGTCTGCCAGGGCCTTCGGGTAGTGGTAGGCCTCAAGTTTCAAGCGCTCAATTCAAAAAATAAATATAACACAAAAAAAGAGCGGTTTTTTGTTCATTTCAAGGTAAGAGAAAAAAAAAATTGTCCATTAATGTTAAAAGAAAAAAAACTCTTATACCCATGTATAAAATGTTGGAATTTTTTGGATCGTAGGGTCCGTCCCACTCTAACAATATCGATACTATTCCCAATTTTAACATCTGCCCAATTAGTCAGGTGTGGAGTTTTACCACAAAATGCCTCAGTATTAGTTAGAGTGGGGTAATTGATAGGATTTTTAGTAGCAGTGCAAATAGGGTTAAAATCATTGAAAATACTTACAAGAATACAAGGTAATTGTAGTATAACTGCTCATGCAAGTTCGTTGTCCCCAAAGATTGTTTGACTAATTTGTAATTAAACTAACTCTTAATTAATTATTGAAACAAATTTTATCAAAGATTTAAGATTTATGAATTTAAAAAGATTAGATAAACAATAAAAGAAATCTAAAAGGTTGGAAATAATAACAGCAAAGAAGAAAAAAACGTTTTTTAAAATTAACAATTTAGAGAAATCTAGGGTTTAGCCGTTACCGTCACAATCCTATGCAATTCTATCAATTACTTATGAATTTCCACATACATGCTTTGAAGGTTAGGTTTTCCTAATGCATATTTTCCTCGTGATGTTCAAGCGAAAACGTAAATCTAACATGCAATCTGTCTATGATGTTCAGACCAAATATAAACATGCAAGACTCATTAAGTTCCGTGAAAACCCTCTGAAAAACTATGCAACCCTTAAGAGCGTGATGTTCGCCTTAAGTGAACTTACAATTATTAATCACAAGAAGCCCTCCTCAATTTCAGGGTGATGTTCCAATAGAAATTGCATCAAATTACTTGTCTAAATATTCTAATGGTGATCAGTCATTAAAATATATAGATAGTTTTAATCGCGGTGATTAATAATTCAAAGCAAGCATGCATCCATTCATAAGCAAATTAATAAAATCATATATTCATTGTAAGATCCCACATTGCCCAGGGGAGTGGATCATGTAAGCCTTATATGTACATTTCTATCTCTACCTAGCACGATGCCTTTTGGGAGCTTACCGGCTTCGGGTTCCATCAGAACTCTGAAGTTAAGCGAGTTCGCGTGAGATCAATCCCATGCAATCCCATAATGGGTGACCCACTGAGCAGTTCTCGTGTGAGTTCCCAAAAACAAAACCGTGAGGGCGTGATCGGGGCCCAAAGCGGACAATATCGTGCTACGGCGAAGTCGAGCCCGAGATGTGGCAATTATCTTTGAAGTAAACATGTAAGCCATATGGAATAAATCAATGTAAAATGATATGTCAGCCGGAGTCATCTACCGTGACTTGTACGGTTGACCCTCATCACAACTATACTCACTGCGATTTCTATCATCAATAAGTACTCACCTAAATTCTATCATCAATAAGTACTCACTTGAAGCTTACATGTGCGTCTGCAGCGTCATGCAACATTATGCATATCTATACTAATGCATATACTTGAATTTCCACCGCTTTGAGCATGATTCTTATATACGTATATACTACTATTTTTTGGGAAATTGTACGGGTTTTACGGTGAGGGGTTATTATATTTGAAAAGTGAAATGTGTTTTCAAAACTTTGTTTTTGCCCACTCACGTTTTCTGTTTTGCACCCCTCCAGATTGTAACGACTAGACGATTGTATCGATGATGATTATTGGCAAATCTCAATATAAGTGACTACCTCTGAGGGTATGATCCTTACCCACACTACTGTACTTTACTTATACTCTGATACCAAATTGTCACATCCTGGGTCGGGCCCCCACCACATCCCGGGCTCGACTCCACCGTAGCATAATATTGTCCGCTTTGGACCCCAACCACGCCCTTATGGTTTTGTTTCTGGGAACTCACACGAGAACTTCCCAGTGGGTCACCCATCATGGGATTGCTTTCGCGCGAACTCGCTTAACTTCGGAGTTCCTATGGAACTCGAAGCCAGTGAGTTTCCAAAAGGCCTCGTGCTAGGTAGAGATGAGAATATACATATAAGGCTTACATGCTCCACTCCCCTGGGTGATGTGAGATCTTACAATCCACCCCCCTTAGGGGCCCAACGTCCTCGTCGGCATACTTCCGGCCAAGGATTGGCTCTGATACCAAATTGTCACATCTCGGCCCAGGATGTGGTGGGGGCCCAAGCCGGGATGTGACATTCATGCTAAGGTTCATGACCTAACCCTAGCAAAGGAATTAGTTATGCATACTCATAATAAAAATCAAAGAAAATATTATTAAGAAGAAAAGGAATGAAAACACCTTAAAGTAGAAAATCTCCAAAAACCCTAGCAATTACTATCTGTCTGCCAAGTTGCATAAAAGAAAGCGTAAACTAAAACTAAGAACGGCAAAGCAATATAATTGCTAAGCCATCGCACAAACCCTAAAACATAGGTCTCTTATTCCAACTAGGAAACTAAATAATAAAATATATTACTTAGAAAATAAAGTCCTAATTAAATTAGGAAAAACTGCAAGGGAACTGTCCAGCCATGTTTTAGCTTCAAACATCCTCCAAATCCGGCCCATAATAGCTTTTTGTGAAGATCGAGACGTTCTGAACACATCTCCAGAAGGCCACAAACCCATCCGAGGTCATCTTGGGCTCCAAAAACGCAATTCAATCCCAAAACATCACTATTCCAGCACCGCGCATTGCTCCTTTATTTTATTACCAGAAAATCATCGCTTCGTAAAAAAATCTGATATTTTGATACGATCAAGCTAACTGAATCATGAACGTCCTCCAACTAGAATTACTCTAAAATTCGTCCATTTGACCATGTTTTGCTCCAGAGGAAATAGAAAGTCCTATATTAAACATACAATTTAAAGCATCAAAATTTTTCCAAAATAATTACCAAAATATACTAAGAATAGGGTAAAATATATAATACGAAATTGACTCATCAAAATACCCCCAAACTTAGCTTTTTGCTTGTCCTCAAGCAAAATAAAACTAGAAAACAAAAATAAAAACTAACACACTAGAAACTTAACAAAAACTAACTAACAAAAATTTCCACCTTCAAAGTTGCAATCCATAAAACACGTTAAAAATCAGAACATCTTTTCAAAAGTTCCAACCAATCCCACCACAGAGTCTAAGCCATTTAGAATCAATTAAAAAAGAATTCACAAACTTCCTTTGGTGAAAAGTGAATCAACATAGCTAAGGAAACTCAACTAAAACCCTTACCTCTCGTCCTTCTTTATTTCACACATACTAACTTTAAATATAACAATTTTTATTTTTCTTTTTCTCTCTTTTTTATTTTTTATTTTTTATTTTTTTCAGTAACAGTAGTGGTCGTGCATTGTCAGTTCCCTTAAGCTTTCGATCAAACCCATGTAGCGAGCTTTAGGTTAGTGACTCCCAAACCACTAGGGCTTTAGGGCACTAGGTGTAGAACACCCCTAAGGACTTATTTTCAATTGGAACTCAGCGGTTGTCTCCATGTTAAGAGCTCAGACTTTCCTTTCAGGTGGTGACAAGCTCATTGGCTTGCACACAAGCTCGTTGGCTTGCACGGGCCCGCAACCGTGGGCTTTGATACCATGTTGGTATTTTTTGGATCCCAGGGCCCGTCCCACTCTAACGACACCGATACTGTCCCCAACTTTACGACCTGCCCAATCCGTCAGGTGTGGAGTTTTACCACAAAAGGTTTCGGTATTAGTTAGAATAGGGTAATCATATTTAAACCCCTTGGTTTCCTTTCCCACCACCGATGTGGGACTTTAACATAAAATTACTACAAAGGACTTAGTGATTTCTTAAGAAAAATAATAATTTTTTTTTAACACGCATAAAGTTTTTTCAGTGCATGCACCTCAATCAGGCACCTTGCTGGTATGGTATGCACTGCAATCAAATTGGCATTTTAAGAAACAAATTTCAAATGGGGTTATGCCTTTGCGAGAGAGAGATTATACCTCCTTCCTGTGAGGAGGGTTGGAGGCATTCAGAACACAAGAACTAAACATTGTTTGACTACGCTTTCTTTGCAAGTTTCGATGGTGTCCCAATCTACTCGTAGTTGGGTTAGAAGCATGGGCGGATCCGTATAGGGACCCGGGAGGTCCTAGGATCCTCCGGAAGTCCGAAGAAACACTTGTGATCGACCTTCGGGATCCTCTAAAATTTGGGCAGGTGCAGTGGAGAGGCTTGTTGCCTTCATGGATGTGCATGCAACAGTGGTTATAACGAAGAAGAAGAGGTTTCTAATTTTTGTTTTAATCCTCCAAATCGTCGCAACCTCCCAACTTTAAACTCAAGTTACCCTATCCCCTAGCACCATTTGTTGTTCCACCACCTCTAGCTGCCTAATTTTATTTCTTCCAAATTCATTTAAGTTTTTTAATCCTAGACTCTAGTCTCAACTCCCAATTGTAATATATAAGTTACATTAACAAATTTCATCTTTGTAGATTCATTAATTGATCCAGTATGTTCCTAAGGAGAATTTGTTGGTTTTATTACCTTTGAGATTAATCTTCATTTTTAAAAAAAAAAAAAAAAAAAAAAAGGGGGAACAACTAGTGACAAACCATGGTTATCCACTCCTTCTAAGGGCCTGGAAGACTCATAGAGGCATTTCAACTTTCTCTTGGCCAGAGTCGAGCAGACTCACCAGCTTGGAGCCTCGAAATCAGGACCTCCCTGGTTTTTGTATTTTGAGAGCCGAAATCCTCGCCCTTACCATTGGGTCACTTGATGTGGTTGATTAATTTTGATTATTCAATGAACCAAATTCAATAAAAAATAGTGATATGGAACCAAACCAGTCTAATATTTTTTTTTGGAACTTTTATTTTTGGACCCCTTGATCTTGAAATCCTCGATCCGCCACTGGTTAGAAGATTTTTTATTTTCATTGGAAATTTAGGCAGTTGAACCCCGCTTCTTGGTTTCGTATCTTGCTTCTGTTGCCCAGATGAAAAATGGGTCTCCAAAGAAAAATAAATTCATAAAAGGTAAAAGAAAGGCATCCTTAGAAGTTTAGTAAATTATTTTGGATGTCTAAATAAACGTGTAAAAATAAATTGAGTGTCCAGAAAAACAGAAGCGTCCAAACACAAAACTTGAATGTACACAAAATCACTCCACTAAAAAATACAGAGTAATCAAAATATTAAAACCAAGCGAATACAGTCCGATTAATGAGGGTTCTAATATCCAAATCATTAATGGGCCATGAATCACTCTGTCATATGCATGCAGCTAACTAACTTGTTATTGCCAACAAACAAGCAGCTGTTAAAATATTGGAGGCACAATTAAATGTGAAGGCCATCTGCATGAGGGTCTACAAGAGTGACGGTGACAAATGCATGCGATCAATTTGACCATTCACCAAATGAACCTCAATGAATGGCCACAGCCTCTTTGACTTTGTGACTTTGCAACTACTATAGAGGTTTGTCACTTATCACCTAACACACTAGCAATGATCGGTCGATTACATAGCGGTCCCAATGCAAATTGAGGCCTAACACGAAAATGCAACGATCTCTTCTTAATCTATATTATATATATATATATATATATATATATATATATGTATGTATGTATGTATTTTAATAACAAAAAAAAATTTGCATTGTCTTGTTAGCACCTTACACACTCTTGTTATAATAAGGAAGGATGTGTGAGAAGATAAAAAAGATGTGTCAAAATCACTTCCCTTTTAATAAACAAATGTAAATAGAAAACTTTTCAGTTCATCTACCAATCATCCACTATGAATTTGACGCGCATCAAGATGTAGGGTTTTTCTTTTCTTTCTCATTTGTCGAGAACACAATCAGAATGAATGATAAATTTTTTGAGATATATATATAAAACATAAGTGTATGAAAAAAATATAAGGTCTGATTCAAATTGAGGACAAAACAAAATGCCTTCTTCGTTTTTTCTCTAGGCTCACATGCGTGTACACGATTTCTAACCATTGATGTATGTAAGGTCTTCATAATCAACAAACAAGGGTTAGATTTCACTCATGCGCGCGGTGTCTGACGCTAGAAGGTTCAAAACATCACTGGATCCGAATCGATCAGTCAAATCCTCTTTGAGCTAGTTGTAGAATGTACATCATCTTAATGTTGATGTATAGTGGGGGTACCCACATGTACCATGTGACAAAATTGTGAAGCAAAATCTAAGAAGCATGCGCACCACACAGCTTTAGCAGGCTAGCTGGCTCATTTACGTTTTTTTTTTTTTTTTTTCACCAAACTAGATAATTTTTTATGTTTAAACAAACTAATAATAAATTACCTAGTAAATGATACGGAAAGCCCAAAAGACAATCCAGATATAAGCATAGTTCAAAAGGAAATGTACAACAGATAGTCCTTAAAAGAGCAAGCTCACAACAACAAAAAATTCTAATATGAAAGACTGCTACCTCAACCACACCAGTTGCATTACCATCACAAAACTGCCACCACCACCAAGAAGAAGAAACCACAAACAAACTGTGGATGAATGGAAAATGGGGTGAGCGAGCCACCCGCGCAAAAAACAGTCCCATAATCCTAAATTGACACACCCCGACCCGGAATGTCCGCTTGACTCCGAAATCGAGTTGTGTTGACCGAACCCTGGAAGGTGACGAAACCATAAAGTGTAGTGTGGTGGAATATGTGAATGAATTTAAACCTAAAAGTGCCTAAATATAAGAGTGCGCAGTGAGCGGGAATGAACCCATTTCACACGTGATGTCAGAGCATAAGTACAGTACAATAAGATAGGGTGGGAATTATACCATCGAAGGTAATCGTCTACCCCAAGATTTGTCAAGAATCTTCGTTACTAAAACCTGGAGGGGAGAAAAACAAGGGTGAGTGGGCCTGAAAATAAAGTTTTAATAAAAACCCTTGAAAATGTTATAACCCCTCGCCGTAAAACATGTATAGTTTCCAAGGTATACATACTACATATAGTATGAAAATACTCATCGTAGCCTGCAAAATATCAATATATAAATACGGCACAATAGTTCATATATAAGTGCATGACGTCATTAATTGTATACTTTCGCATAAGCAAACATATCAACCAAGTGCTCATCGACACATGTTGACACACGAGTTCATGCAGAGTTATTCTGACATGAACATGACTGGGTGTAATAATGATATACGCTATAATCACGTGAAGACTGGCGCTATTCGCGGTCACATACGAGTCGGAGTTGCCTATTGCAACCTGTACGACAGGACTGGCACCTACTTGGATCCAAGGCGAGCGTACGGTGCAGATGTGGACATACATGTGAAAGATTGGCCCTGGCCTTGGGAGACCACTAACATCGGTGCATCAAATGATGAGCATAAAACATAAATATAGTCATGCCATAGTGATTCGATAGTTTTAATCAACATAATATCATTCATAGCCATAGGTATAATCATGGCATCAATAAACATACGCATACCTGTGCATACTGTAGGATTTATGATCACTTCGTAATTTTTCGTTATTTCACTAATTCTTATGAGCATTAGTCTAAGCTAGGCATACGTAGTAAATTCTCTTTCAATGTATAAATGGAAACTAACAAATATGTATATACTATATAAAAGAAAAGACCCACTCACCTGAAGTCCACGCTACAAACTCCCTAGCACGAATATCGAGGAGTCACGAACGATTGTCGCCTAGAACAATTATCAAATCATGTCTCAGAATTCTTATCGATAGAACATGTAACTTACATAAAACACATCCCCAATGATGTTCTAGAATGATTTGTAACCCATTGACCAAGAGTCAACCGTCGGTCAAAGGTCGACGGTAAGGTCCACAACCTTACGTAACTCGATCTGGAAGATCCACACCTTAAATTTCCAATTTGCAACTTCCTAAGAAAAGTTTCAGAATGATCCAACGGTCGGATCTCTGCCAATCGCTAAAATTAAGTGACGACCGATGTTTATATTTACAGACTTAGAAAACCCATCCGGGAAGATTTTTATGTTAGATTCCCGATCCGTTAGTTCCTAATATCCTTAAATAATGTGTACTATTACTCATTAAAGTTTGGTGACGATCCAATGGTCGGATTGTCTAATTATATAATAACCAACTGGTGGCCCTTAACGGAAATATAACCAAACAATGAAATTTCGTCAATTGGATGTCTAATATGGAATCAGGGCACCTATTTTAGCCTAGGGAGGTCAAGTGGTGTCTCTTCCCACGCGCCGCCTGGACTTGCCGGAAAATTCAACTATTTTAAAAAATTCTCAAATTTTACAGGAATGAAGATCTCAATGAGTAGAGCAAGTTTTATACCTGTGCCAAGTCCAATTTGGCCGGAAAAAGCCTCAAATTTCCACAAACCTGCCAGAACCCTAGAAATGGGTGCACTTCAATTCGTCTGCTTCGGTGTTCCATCGCCCCCAAACTTGTTTGGGGTTTGTTCCTGGCCTCAAGAGGATTCCAAAGGTTGTGATGATTGAAGAGAAATGCTTCAAAAATGGTGGATCGCCATCAAAGTTCCCTCACACCCACCGGTGCGGTTCTCATGAAATCGAAACTAATGTCTTCGATTTTTGGGTGAATATGGAGGAGAGATTAATGCTAACTTGTTTCCAAGTGGTTCCGCGTCGTGAATCACTGGAGAAACGCCGGAGATGGCGTCGGGAATTGATGTGGAACCCGGATATTCTACCAGGTTGCGCGGGTCAAACTTGTCGGGGAAGGTTTTGGCTACCTTCCCCTTCCCTCCTTTCTCTCTTCTCTTATTGGTCCACTCCCTTTCTCTTCCTCTCTCCTCTTCCTTCTTTCTCCTAGTTCTCATTGGTCAGTCCTTCTCTCTTCTCCCCCCGATTAGGCAGCTCTGCCCTCTTCTTCCTCCTCTATTTCTTATTATGTCCGGTTCGTTCTTCCTTTTTTCCTTATTTCTCACAAAATAATCTTAAAATAATAATATAATAATTAGGATAAATATATAAAATAATAAAAAGTAATCTTTATAAAAGTACTTTTTGGATTTGTAATTCCGTAAAACCCCTATCGTAACTCCGATTTCGATTCAGATTATGATTACACAATCGTCCCCGTCGAGAACTTCGAGAGTACGGTAAAATAGTAACTTGCATGCGTCACTACATGGCGGTCAACGAAAATCAACAATCTCGCCAGTAGGGCATTTTCGTCAATTCACTCTTTTAAAAATTAATAAAATTGTAAAATTAGAGACGGGTTATCACAATCTACCCACCTTAAAAAAATTTCGTCCCCGAAATTCAAAATCATTTGTTATACAAAAATAGTGAAAGGACAGCAGAAAAATAAATATGTAAAGAAAAGATCAAGTTAGAGCGGTTGCATAAAAGAGAATGTCATTCCGTCACGATCGAATTGTAGTGATTCCTCTTTCAGGCCTCCAAACTTAAGCTTTCCTTATCCTTGAATACAATACTACAATATAAAATCCTTTATGCTCAAGTCAAAATAGAAATATAGTAACATATAGTCAAAATACGTATATAATATAACATACAATTTAAAATAGTTGTGCTGAAGTCAAAATTGAACATAGAAAAATTTCACCTTCGTACTTGTAGAGTCACGTACTCCGAGAATAAGCATGTAGTAACTTTGGGTCGAGCCCAAACAATAAATAAATAAACTAACACAAACAGCCTAATGGTTCACTTTCTTAACGAGTCCAACGAATAAGTTATCGATATTATAGTTTGCAGCCCGCAATACCGACAACTCATAGTTGTCTCGATAAGTAAGTAACAAATTCCCGAGGGTGCAATATTACCATCATGCCCCTTATTGGGAAATACACATAATCATCCAATTAGCGTTTCAATCGTGCTCACGTACTGCCTTCTTGAGCGACAATACAAATAGCACACAATTTGCTACATTGTAATTTCGATCATTCAACTACCTATTCACAATACTCTTTTTTCAATCATGTGCTATGCCTAAAATTTCCATACTACGTCTCAACAGTGCCATACCTAAAACCAAAAATTGTAACCGTAGTTACAAGCAACTAAAATAAAGATAACTAAGTGTTACAACCATGCTAATTGTATAAAGGACAAAATGCAACATGTCCACTAAGGTTTGAGTATCTTGTTTCAGACTAATCGTTAGTCTGAGGGTGAAATGTGGTACGTGACAAAACTTAATACACATGGCCTTCAAGAAGGCTTCCCAAGACTTGGAAATGAAACATGTGTCACAGTAAGATATAGTAGTGACACCTACACCATATAACCAAACAATGCAATTCATAAAGCCATAGTGAGCAGGTTCATATTGAATTTCCCTCGAGTTTAGCAAAACTATGCCAAGAAGAACAATCAAGATTTTGAGGGTCAAACAAGTCCATCAAATCTAGAATACAAGGTAATTGAAATTAATGCATGACGTCTCGTTACAACGGTAGCTTCTGGAACATTCAGTCACCAACAGTAAGGATTTGCTTATCAGAGTATTTGTTGAGTGATTAAGGAACTAATAGTCACAACTAAAATCTTAATGTTCGGGCGATTCACCTAAACGGTCTATTTGCTTCAAAATTAGTATGAAGTGCAATAGGGTAAACACGGTAGGGTGACTGGAATGCATTCCAGCGCAAAAAGTGAATATGAAATCATAGTCAAAGTAGATGTTGATCTAAACGCCATAAAAATCTGATAATTTCAAGAATGAGTAATTTTCTCAAGTGATTTAAAATGTAATCCTTCTGGACCAACTGAAAGTAAGCTAACTTTTCAAGTCGGTCGATAATCACCGAAACATCATTGTAATATCCACATGTACAAGATACCTCGTACCAGGAGTTTGTGGTGATATTTTCCACCTCCATTCGAATACAGAAAGTGAGTATAATCACTCGAACGATTTCTTGATAATTTGTAAGTAATGTCAACCCAATGCTTGTGAGTTCCAACTAAAATGAAATAGGACATACCGAAAGCATTTCGGGAGTAGATAATGTCTTTTGCTGCGGTAAACAGTAATTACGTTTACACAACGGGGATGATGCATGATTGTGTAATCGTAGATGTTGATTTGGTTCCTGTATCGCTAATGTCAGAAATCTAATTTTTCTCAAATGGACATGTACTTGTGAGGTCTAAGATTGATAGAGATTTTGGACATGTTTCTCTACAGAGAAGTGTCATCCCGTTTTCAAGTAAAGATGGTAACTGTTAACTCTAAGTCATGAATAATATGGTTCATTCCGAACGGTTCCAACCGCTGTAAAATATACGCGATGCTCTATCATGCTGCATTTACACAACCAAATCATCCAGAGAAAACGTCGTCAAGGATTTCGAAATGATTAATGTCATTGAAAGGTGTAAAGCAAAGGTGAGGTGAGACAACAGTTTGGTTGTCAGAAACTTTAATCATATCCAACATCCTAAACCAAACTAACTTTCCTTGGTCAATAAGTGAGGAAAAACACTATAACCGAAAAATTGCTAACCAATTGTCGATAAAATTGACAAGACCAAAGATATCTCGAATTTCACAACACTTTGTGAGATTTTCAACTTTCTTCCGCTACAACCTTTTGGGAAAAAGAAAAGAATGTCGTCCAGTGAGAGCATGGCTCCCAAGAAACAAACATGTTCTAAACAAGTTTAACATTCGAAGAATTTGATTCAAAGCTAACTATTGGTGTTTAGAAAATTTAATCTCGTTGTTGGGATAGGTGGGAAAGTCATTATAAGACCACTACAAATTCGTTAAGCTATGGAAGAAAACTTAGGTTACAAAAGTTGGTCGGGTAGACCATCAATTCGAAGTATGGGTATTAACAGTTTTAATCGTCACCCGATTGGGTTGCTAAAATCTAGGTATGATTCTAAGGTTCGGCCTTTCACCTCTGCAAATAGGTTCGAGGTTCCCTAGATAAGGTGTTTGGTTGGGTAAATTTCTAATCAGTAAGCTTTTGTAACTAAGTTCTCTCAATGATGTAGGACTTGTTCGAAAAGGATGCAAGGAAAAATTGGTGCAATACGAGAAAGTGGATCGATGATGTACTTCACTCTACCATTTGGTGATATCCCAAGTAAAATTTTGGAATATGACGCTAGAGGTGTACGTCCTCGAACGTACCATACTACTTCATTTCACTACGCCACTTGCGAATAGGCCTTCATATCTTTCTTGATACTCAAATCACTCTAACAGTGAGAAATCGACTTGTACTTCGATTTTACTATTTACCTGTGGAAGTGATCGAAAATGTGACTAGTTGAAGAGGTTTTGATTACCTAAGTGGAAAACATGGTTAAAACAACTACGAGTTTACGGTCCTCCTACAAAACTTGCTCCTAAGTTTCCATGATTTAGTTTCTTTGGCTCAAGTAGTCATTGTTAATCAGTCTATCAGTCAGGCCACTAATTAACGTATATACGATATTTTGATATTGTTCATTACCCTAAAACTATGAACCGACATTCTGGTATAAAGTTATCACTTCCAGATACTAGTACATGTGTCCAGTATCAGAAATCATACTGCCTAAATACTGGTTGACAGTTCCTGGATATCGGACATTATCGTTAATTAGTAGCGCCACCATAGGCTGATTACAGGCTAGAGCCCGCTCGGGTATTTGGTTTTAGATGATTAGTAAGGAACTGGTCCTGTGAGTTGGTTTCATTAATGCTAGAGAAAATACTTACTACTTTGAGGTTTTCTGCTGACCGTAGGTATAACAACTCGTACACCTGTGCTTATGCTCGTCGAAATGACGAGTACATCATCAAAAGAAATTCGAAAAACTAGTATTGGTCGAAACATCCTAAAGCCGGAAAGGAAGTTGTTATTAATCTACTTTAGAACAAACTTAAACGGTAGTCGATCTTCTTCCCGAAGATCCGGAATGATCATTAATGCGTTTGAAAAGATTAGTGCTATTAGGGACCAAAAGTGATTGTCCCAAGATGTTCTCCCGTCGAGTGCTACCGTTTTAGCATCACATTGTCACATGAGACATTTTTGAAAATTTTGATGAAGTAAACTTCGTGGGAATTCTAATAAATGATATACTAACAGATGTTGCCAAGGAATCAAAACTATTTTTGGTTTCCATTCTCGAAAGGGTTGGTAGAAATGACTAGATGGTAGTAGAATTGGTAGGTAAATCCTCTGTAATGCACAACTATCGATATGGTAGCCTTGCCTCAGGGCCATCAACTTGTCTCAACATCTTTCCTTTGCAGGGAAATTCTTTACTTAAAGTTTAGAAACGGTCGCCAAAGCGATTTTCTCGAATGTCAATAAGTTGCCTAATCCGCCCAAAACTTAGGAAAACTTAACACGTTTTTCGTAGTCGACAAGGTGTCAAAATTCAACATTTAGGCTCAAGAATCGAGAATGCTTACATCACGCGTGTGATGAATGTAATACTACCCAAACTTATGCTTTGATACCAAACTAACACACCTCGACCAGGAATGTCCACTTGGACTCCGAAATCGAGTTGTGATGGCTGACACCTGGAAGGTGACGAAGCCATAAAGTGTACTATGGTGGAATATGTGAATAAATTTAAACCTAAAAGTGCCTATATATAAGAGTGCACAGTGAGCGGGAATGAACCCATTTCACACGTGATGTCAGAGCATAAGTACAGTACAGTAAGATATGGTGAGAATTATACCATCGAAGGTAATCGTCTACACTAAGATTTGCCAAGAATCCTCGTCGATAAGAAAGCTAAGCTATTAAAACCTGGAGAGGTGAAAAATAAGGGTGAGTGGGCTTGAAAATAAAGTTTTAATAAAAACCCTTGAAAACATTATAACCCCTCGTCGTAAAATATGCATAGTTTCCAAGGTATACATACTACATATAGTATGAAAATAGTCACTGTAGCCTGCAAAATATCAAAATATCAATATGGCACACTAGTTCATATATAAGTGCAGGATGTTAGTAATCGTATACTCTCGCATAAGCAAACATATCATCCATGTGCTCATCGATACACGTTGGCACACGAGTTCATGCAGAGTTATTTTCAAATGAACATGACTGGGTGTAATAATGATATACACTCTAGTGCTACAATCACGTGAACACTGCCGCTGTTCACGGTCACATACGAGTTGGAGTTGCCTATTGCAACCTATACGAAATGATTGGCACCTACTTGGATCCAAGGCGAGCGTGCGGTACGGATGTGAATATACACGTGAAAGATTGGCCCTGGCCCTGGGCGACCACTAACACCGGTGCAGCAAACGATGAGCATAAAACATAAATATGGTGATTCCATAGTTGTTCGATAGTTCTAATCAACATAATATCATTCATAGCCATAGGTATAATCATGGCATCAATAAACATACATATACATGTGCATCCCGTATGATTTATGATCACTTCGTAATTTTCGTTATTTCGCTAATTCTTATGAGCATCAGTTTAAGTTAGGCATATGTAGCAAATTCTCTTTCAATGTATAAATGGAAACTAACAAATATGTATATACTATATAAAAGAAAAGATCCACTTACCTGAAGTCCGCGCTACAACTCCCTAGCACGAATATTGAGGCGTCATGAACAATCGTTGCCTAGAACAATTATCAAATCACATCTCAGAATTCTTATTGATAGAACACAGAACTTACATAAAACACATCCCCAAAGACGTTCTAGAATGATTTGTAACCTATTGACCAAGAGTCAACCGTCGGTCAAAGGTCGACGGTAGGATCCACAACCTTATGTAACTCGATCCGGAAGATCCACACCTCGGATTTCTGATACATAACTTCCTAAGAGTTTCAATCAGCTTTTAGAACAACATCCTAAAGTTTCAGAATGATCTAATGGTCGAATCTCTGCCAATCGCTAAAATTAAGTGGTGGCCGACGTTTAGATTTACAAACTTAGAAAACCCATTCGGGAAGATCTGTATGTCAAATTCCCGATCCGTCAATTCATAATATCCTTAAATATTATGTACTATTACTCATTAAAGTTTGGTGATGATCCAATGATTGGATCGTCGAATCATATAATAATCAAGTGGCGGCCCTTAACAAAAATATAACTAAACAACATAATTTCGTCAATCGGATGTCTAATATGGAACCGGGGCACCCATTTTAGCCTAGGGAGGTTAAGTGGTGTCACTTCCCATGCACCGCTACACGTGATTGCCGGCCACTTGGACTTGCCGGAAAATTCAACTGTTTAAAAAAAATCTCAAATTTTATAGGAATGAAGATCTCAATGAGTAGAGCAAGTTTTATACCTGTGGCCAAGTTCAATTTGGCTGGGAAAAGCCTCAAATTGCCACAAACCCGTCAGAGCCCTAGAAATAGGTGCACTTCAATTCGTCTTCTCTGGTGTTCCACCGCCCCCAAACTTGTTGGGGTTTGTTCCTGGCCTCAAGAGGATTCCAAAGGTGGTAATGATCGAAGAGAAACGCTTCAAAAATGGTTGATCGCCATCAAAGTTCTCTCCCACCCACCGGTGCGGTTCTCATGAAATTGGAGCTAATGTTTTCGATTTTTAGGTGAATATGGAGGAAAGATTGATGCTAAGTTGTTTCTAAGTGGTCCCGCGCTGTGAATCACTGGAGAAACGCCGAAGATGGAGTCAGAAATTGAAGTGGAACCCGTATATTAAACCGGGTTACATGGGTCAAACGGGTCGGGGAAGGTTTTGGCTGCCTTTCCCATTCCTTCATTTCCTTTCTTTCTTTCTTCTCTTATTGGTCCACTCCCTTTCTTTTCCTTTCTCATTTTCCTTCTTTCTCCTGGTTCTCATTGGTCAGTTCTCTTCTCTTTTCTCCTGATTGGGCAGATCTGCCCTCTCCTTCCTCATTTGTTAAAGTTTGGTGACGATCCAATGGTCGGATTGTCGAATCATGTAATAACCAAGTGGCGGCCCTTAACGGAAATATAACCAAAAAACAAAATTTCATCAATTGGATGTCTAATATGGAATCGGGCACCCATTTTAGCACAGGGAAGTTAAGTGGTATCTCTTCCCAAGCGCCGCTGCACATAGCGGCCGGTCGTCTGGACTTGCTGGAAAATTCAACTATTTTAAAAAATTCTCAAATTATAGGAATGAAGATCTCAATGAGTATAGCAAGTTTTATACCTGTGGCCAAGTCCAATTTGGCTGGGAAAAGCCTCAAATTGCCACGAACCCACCTGAGCCCTAGAAATTGGTGCACTTCAATTCGTCTTCTTCGGTGTTCAACCGCCCCCAAACTTGTATGGGGTTTGTTCCTGGCCTCAAGAGGATTCCAAAGGTGGTGATGATCGAAGAGAAATGCTTCAAAAATGGTTGATCGCCATCAAAGTTCCCTTCTACCCACCGGTGCAATTGTCATGAAATCGGAGCTAATGTCTTCGATTTTTGGGTGAATGTGGAGGAGTGATTGATGCTAAGTTGTTTCCAAGTGGTCCCGCGCCGTGAATCATCGGAGAAACGCCAGAGATGGAGTCAGAAATTGAAGTGGAACCCGGATATTAAACCGGGTCACATGGGTCAAACGGGTTGCAGAAGGTTTTGGTTGTCTTTCCCTTTCCCTCATTTCCCTTTTTTCTCTCTTCTCCTATTGGTCCACTCTATTTCTCTTCCTCTTTCCTCTTCCTTCTTTCTCTTGGTTCTCATTGGTCAGTCTTCCTCTCTTCTCCCCCGATTGGGCAGCTCTGCCCTCTCTTTCCTTCTCTGTTAAAGTTTGGTGATGATCCAATGGTCGGATCGTCGAATCATATAATAATCAAGTGGCGGCCCTTAACGGAAATATAACCAAAAAATAAAATTTCATCAATTGGATGTCTAATATGGAATTGGGGCACCCATTTTAGCCTAGGGAGGTCAAGTGGTGTCTCTGCCCACGCGTCACCACATGCGGCGACCGGCTGCCCCGACTTGCAGGAAAATTCAACTATTTTAAAAAATTCTCAAATTTTACAAGAATGAAGATCTCAATGAGTAGAGCAAGTTTTATACCTGTGGCCAAGTCCAATTTGGCCGGGAAAAGCCTCAAATTGCCATGAACCCGCTGGAACCCTAGAAACAGATGCACTTCAATTCGTCTTCTCCAATGTTCCACCACCCCAAAACTTGTTTGGGGTTTGTTCCTAGCCTTAAGAGGATTCCAAAGATGGTGATGATCGAAGAGAAATGCTTCAGAAATGGTGGATCGCCATCAAAGTTCCCTCGCACCCACCGGTGCGGTTCTCATGAAATCGGAGCTAATGTCTTCAATTTTTGGGTGAATATGGAGGAAAGATTGATGCTAAGTTATTTCCAAATGGTCCCGCGCCATGAATCACCGAAGAAACGTCGGAGATGGAGTCAAAAATTGGTGTGGAACCCAAATATTAAACTGGGTCGCGCGGGTCAAACGGGTTGGGGAAGGTTTTGGCTGCCTTTCCCCTTCCTTCATTTCCCTTCTTTCTCTCCTCCTATTGGTCCACTCCCTTTCTCTTCCTCTTTCCTTTTCCTTCTTTCTCCTGGTTCTCATTGGTCAGTCATCATCTCTTCTCCCCCGATTGGGCAGCTCTGCCATTTCATTCCTCTTCTGTTTCTCTTCATCTCCAATTTGTTCTTCCTTTTTTCCTCATTTCTCACAAAATAATCTTAAAATAATAATATAATAATTAGGAGAAATATATAAAATAATAAATAGTAATGTTTACAAAAGTACTTTTCGGATTTGTAGTTCCGTAAAACCCCTATTATAACTCCGGTTTCGATTCAAATTACGCTTACACAATCGTCCCGTCGAGAACTTCGAGAGTACGGTAAAATAGTAACTTGCACATGTCAGTAAATGATGGTCAACGAAAATCAACAATCTCGCTAGTAGGGCATTTTCGTCAATTCACTCTTTTAAAAATGAATAAAATCGTAAAATTGGGGACGAGTTATCACATAAATTGAGGTAATAGCACTTTAGCAACCACCCAACACCAAAATGTCCCACCAAAGAGAGACACCCGATGGGCGGAGTAGAGGTTGGCGATGAAAAACAAGAAATATATGAGGAAGAGAAGGACATAAAAGCCATGATCTGTGACATGCACAGAGAAGTTGAGACAAAAGCCTAAAGAACACTAGAAATTAAGGTCCAAAATGAAATAGAAATGCATAGAGGCAAAAGAAATAGAAATAGAAGGAAGTAGATGTGATTAGCAAGTAAGAGGAGTTGCCACTGACCTCGCCCAAAAGTAGGAGAGATTTTTTAGTATGACCGGTACCATCACATGTCACTATACAAATAGTGGGATATGTGTGTTAAAAAATTAATAACTTAAAAATAAAATTTCCCACCACTTATATAAAAACACGTGGTGTACCACCCATATTCTTGTCACAATAAAAAATTTCTCGAAAAATAGGAGTCGGCAGCAAAGGGGGGGTTAGGGTTTTTTTTATGGCTTTCAGAGGGAGAGAGTAGCACCCAACTTAGGCGTGATTTTAGATGGAATCTAGCAGATGAAATCTCACTCTACCCTTTCTATTTTCTCATTGCTCTCTATCTGCATCAACTTAGGCACTTCAAGACGCTGGTTCTTTAGCTGGCTCATCCAGCTATAACTATCATAACTCTACCACTCATCAAAATAGTACTAATTTCATTCAAGTCGTAGAGAATAATGCCAGTCGACAAGACAATAAGCCTTAATGTGGATTAATGATTAATACAACAAACTTAATGCATCATAAGCCGTAATGAATCATTGATTATTCAACCAACAAAATCCTAAAACCAACTTTAAATTGATCCACATTTTAGGTTTATAGACCCAAATTTGGGCCAATTTCTGTTCAATGTCCATTTTCTAAGATGGTGCTCAGCCTAATTTGATCTGAAAGCGCGCATAATATAATCATCAGTGGCAAACTTTGTAGCCTAATTTAGTTTCCCAGTTTTGAATGCTGATTTGGTTAACCTTAATTAACAAGGAATTAGCTTAATTAAGTTTGGAAAATGGACCTCCTCCTACTAATTAAGATAAATATTTGCATCCGAGTTGGCGAGCATTGTATTCTCCATTCCGCACTTGAGTTCGAATCTTCTTCTCGTAGTTTAAATAAGATCTTACACACACACACACGTATGTGTATGTGTATGCATATGTGTGTGTGTGTGTGTGTGTGTGTGTGTGTGTGTGTGTGTCTATGTATAAAAGATAGATAGCATGGATTTTGTGGATGAGAAGTTGTGGATTTGAAGATGAAAAAAAAGGATAAAAGAAAATCAACGCAGATGACATTAAATTGATTTTTCAAACATTCCATGAAAGAGTCATCAGACAACAAGAATCTAGAAAATTAGAAATGATGGATAGAAGACATATTTGAGAAATAATGCTTCGTTGGCTCAATGGTTCCCGTCCATCCATATGAGTTTTCAGTTCATTGGACTCTCAATAATTTGCTAATGTGGGTCGCCGGGATTAATTAGAAAAGAATGTCTATCCCCTTGTGCACGAGGGGTTCTGGTTTTAGGGTTGGATCCAACTGGTCTTCATAAATGTATGGGTCACTCAAATGTCATTGTCATATTTTTGTTTTCCTTAAGTTACGGTTAGGTTTGGTCCAAAATTTAAAAGATGGTCTAAATGTAGGTTTGGTCACTCAAATATGGCCCATATTCACATTATTTTTTATACAATCATATTGAGAATAGGACTGAATTAAACCTTACATTGAGTCGGTAACAATTCGATATCGAATTCGTCATTTATTTAATAAAGAAATTTTTCAGTGTGTTGGAGTACACCAAGTGTAATAATACAATTGAAACTTGAAGAAAAAAAATTCAACCAATTAAATTACTATGCTTGATATACCGGACTGTATCTCGACACACTAAAAAATTTCTCGTTTCAACACCAAAATACTTTGTTATATAATTAAGATGGTAATCCAGTATATGTAACCATGCAGATTACAACCCTTCGACTCCTCTTCGACTTTACATACAATAAGGTTATGCATTGCCAGCATGCACAAGAAAGAAACTAGTCAGGTGGGTGGGAGTGGGACTGTATAGGAAGGAAGAAAACAAAAAACACAGGAACTCCATTTTTGACTAGGTTAGGGGTCCACCAAAGAAAATTAAGACAGCTTGGAAGGACATTTTGGGTATCTCCATGTCCATGCCCGCTGAAAGTGACGGCGAGGGAGGCTACCTTCACTAGTTAATGGAATCCTTAAAAAACGACGATACAATCGAATCCAGTCAAGGCCGTCTGACTCAGTTTCCAGCCACCGTCAATTATTTTACTATTTTCGGAAGCGAAATAAGTTAAAATTTCACTATAAGATTAAATGAGAATATAAGAACTAAGCCAACTTTTTGTATATGGACTGGAAGACATATGTGGGCCCTTTTTTTATTTTTCTCACTCTTATTTGTGATAAAATTATCAAGTTTAAGACCTGAATAATACAAATTAAATAACGTAAAACACTTATAGCCCGTTGGGCTTTACACGTTAACCAACATGTTCTAATACAATGAAGTTTGAGGTTCCACAACAAAAATCATCAACAATATGAAAAGTATAATCCAATTCCTTATAAGCACATACAATGCCTCTTCTTTTTTCATCGTTAAATTTACTATCGAAGATTTTGAACGCTCAACTTTACTCTTATCCATCATCCTACACCCACCTAACCGTATAACTAGGCTAACCTCAGTAATATCTTCTCCTTCCATAATTCTTTCCACTCTGTTTTGTTTTTCCTTAAGGTGAAAAACAAATAATTCGTTTTCAACACGCTTAGAAATTAATTATTCCAAGGGAAAAGTTTGAAATTACTGACAAGCATTGCAACCTCTTCTTATTAGTCGATGTTCGTTTAGGATAGGGATGTTACTATTGAGGTGTCCCGGAGCTGTTTTTGGCTGCAATTCATTCTCTTCTGTATTACCTTCGAGATAAAGAAGGAATATACTTTCACATTTAGTAAGTTATGTTAAATTTGTGAGCGGTCTATCCCATGCACGTAGGGATGTAAGTTGGGTTTTTGGGAAAATGTTAATTCCATGAGCCTTTTTTTAACTAAAGAAGTTTAGGCAACTCTTATTTTGGTGACGTCGTCTGTAACACTTGATAAAAAGAGGTGTCTGAAATTACTTTCCACCTTAATTTATTATAGAGTTTTTTCAGTGTGCCGAAAACACGGTCTGGTACATCAAATATAATGATATAATTGGTTGGAAACTTAAAAAAAAATTCCAACTAATTGTATTATAACACTTGGTGTACCGAATCAAGTTCCCGACACATTAAAAATTTCACTATTTATTAGGAGTGCTTCACATAATAGTAAAGGTAACATGTATAGAAACTCAGAGTTCTTGAGAGAGAGAAGAGAGAGAGTTTTCTTAGAGATGAAGAAAACAATATTTTCTCATTAATTGATAACTGAATAATACAATCACATATATATATATAGCCTTTGGCTATTGACTGTCAACTAACTAAGACTAATTACATTTGTAACAAACTTATAACAACTAATAACAAACTATAGTCATGATGTGGCATCTTCATCTTTACACCCCCTCAAGCTAAACTTGGAAGAATCAAAGGTTCCAAGAGAAAGGTTGGACTGCAGAAACATAAATCGATTTTTAGACAATGATTTGGTATGAATATCTGCAATTTGATCCTGGCTACAAACATACTGAATTGCAACCAAGTTTGCAAGAACTAACTCACGGATATAATGATAATCATTCTCTACATGCTTAGTTTGAGCATGAAATATGGGATTTGATGCAAGTGAGATTGCCGAGATATTATCACACCAGAGAGTTGGTTTTTGAGATGAATGAAAACCAAAGTCTTTGAGCACTTTGCATATCCAAGTAACCTCGGCAGCAGTGTGAGCCAAGGACCTATACTCTGCTTCAGTTGGTGAACGAGCTACGGTGGATTGCTTCTTAGCTCTCCAGCTAATTAAATTGGTTCCCAGAAAAACACAAGAACCACTTGTAGACCTTCTGTCATAGGGACAACCAGCCCAGTCTGCATCAGAGTAGGCTGACAAGTGCATAGAACGACCTTTCTTAGGCCAGAGGCCATGAGCAATTGTACCTTTGAGAAATCTCAGTATGCATTTGGCTGCTTGCATATAAATGACAGTAGGTGCATGCATGAATTGACAGACCTAGTTCATAGCAAAGGAAATATCAGGCCTTATCCGAGTTAAGTATTGGAGAGCACCCACAAAAGATCTGTATTCAGTTAGGTTATCAAGTAATTCACCGATGTGATCTAACTTGGTAGAATTGAGAGGAGTATAACATGGTTTAGCTCCAATCATGTTTTTTTTCTGTAACAAATCAAACAAATACTTGCTTTGATGAAGAAACAAAGCATTAATGGTTCTTTAGACTTCTAAACCCAGAAAGTAGTGCAATGGCCCCAGATCTTGGACATGAAATAGAGTACTCAAATTCTCTATAAACTGCTTGTCGATATTAGTATCAGGCCCACTAACTAGAATATCATCAACATATACTAGTACTATAACTAGAGTTAGAGCTTTAACTACAAACATAGATGCATCAGATGAAGATTGACTAAATCCTAGAGATTTGAGAGCTTGAAACAACTTGTCAAACCAAGCTCTTGAAGCTTTGTTAAGCTCATAAAGAGACTTTCTAAGTTTTCAGACATGATGTGGCTTGGTAGGATCTTGAAAACCAGGAGGTTGTGTCACAAAAACATCTTCCTGTAAGTCACCATGCAAAAATGCATTACTTATGCCCAGGTGATTGAGAAACCAGTTAAATTGGACAACAAATGATAAGAAAAACCTAATAGTGACAGGCTTTGCAACTGGACTAAAGGTTTCTTGTTAGTCAAGACCTTCATTTTGATGAAAACCCTTAGCAACAAGTCTTGCTTTATATCTCTCAATAGATCCATCATGATTCTTTTTAATTCTAAAGACCCATTTGCAACCAACAACATTTTGCTAGGGTGAGGAAGGAACAAGGGTCCAAGTACCAGTAGACAAGAGAGCATTGAATTCATTTTGCATTGCCAATCTTTAATTTTCAGACTTAAAAGCTTGAAGATAAGTATGAGGAATGATATATGTGGAAGAATGAAAGGGATGCCTGGTGGCAACGAAGACTTTAGGTTTGTACCATTTTTGGATCTAGTAATCATAGGATGAACATTTGGTGCAGATTGAGAAGAATGCACATGCACAGTTTGGGAGAATGAGCTTTGTTGAGGTTGCACAGTTTGGAAAGATGATCTTTGTTGTATAAAGGAATCAGAGTGCATAGGCACATTAGGCATAGATACAGACACAGGTACAATAGGCATAGATGTCGAGGGCAGAGGAAAATGAACATCAATAGGGGATAACAGAGATGTGGATTGATCAACAGATGCTGAAATGGGCTTAACATCTTTCAAAGGAAATGTAATATGTCGTGAGATATAAACCCTATTGGTGTCCAAATCCAAACATCTATAACCTTTGTGTTGTAAGCTATAGCCCAAGAAAGCACACCTTTTGCTTTTCCCATCAAACTTAGCATAAATGTACGGTTTTAACCATGGATAGCAACTGCAACCAAAGACTTTAAGCTTGGAGTAATCTGGATACTTATGAAACAACAACTCCCAAGGTGATTTAGTATTGCCAGACATAAGTAGCCTATTAATGAGATAAAGGGCAGTGGTAAAAGCTTCAACCTAATAGTGATGTGGGACACTAGATTCAACTAACAAAGTCCTAGTTATCTCAACAAGGTGCTTGTGTTTCCTCTCAACACAACCATTTTGTTCTGGTATGTGTGGACAACTGAGTTGATGCATAATGCCATGAATATGAAGAAATTATTTAAACAGTAAGTTTGTAAATTCACCCCCTGAGTCCAAACACAAGATCTTGATTTTATTGACAACAAGATTCTCAACATAAGCCTTGAACATTACAAAGGTAAAATACACATCTGATTTAGCCTTCAAAGGAAAACACCAGCTATATTTGCTAAAATCATCAACTATGAGAAAATAATACCTAAAACCACTTACAGAAGTGACAGGTGCTGGTCTCCACAAATCACAGCGTAAAAGTTCAAGAAACTGAGATGTTGATGTAGTTGATGAACCAAATGGCAGTTTATGATTTTTAGCTATATCACATTTGGAGCAAAAGAAATCAACAGATGTTGTACCTTGAATAGCAAGCTTATTACTAGATAATACTCTTCGAAATATAGCAGAAGAAGGATGTCCCAGTTGACTATGCCAAAGTTTGACTGAACTTGTAGCACTAACCAGAGCCTGAGAAGAGCCAGTGGACTGACCAGTGGAAGGACAACTTTGTAAAAGGTAGAAACCATCTTTAACTGGATCCTGCAAAAGTCTCTTCCTCATAGAACGATCTTTTACAATAGAGCCATCAGAGTCAAAACTTAAGGCACAATAATTATCCTTAAGAAATTGATAGGCAGATAATAGATTATGTTTTATTTGAGGAACATGAATGACATTGCTTAATTTAAAAGTAGCATTGGATGAATGCAATGAAGAATAACCAGTATGGTGTATAGAGAGACCTTTACCATCACCGATGTAAACTTTGTCCTTCCCAATGTAAGGAGTTGATGAAGAAATGTTGGCAATGTCATTGGTAATGTGAAAGGTAGCCCTAGAATCCAGAAGCCAAGATGGTGAGGGTTTAGAGCTATAATGAACATACATTGCTGGAAGCTTTGCCAGAGGAATCTTTCTAGAAATGTCAGGGTTTATGCGATTAAAGTAGTCAATGGCTTTGTGACGTGTAGATCCACAAATTTGACAAGTTATTGGATTTCCAGAAAAAAAATGAATGTCGAAACCCTTGATTCCCTTGATTTTGACTGTAATTGAATGAAAGGCCATGATAATTGCCTCTGTGACTACGATTGTTATGGAAATGTCCAGTATTGTGATGTTGATTGCCCCGAGTAGTAGTCCTTCCACAATTAGAATTGGATCGAGAGAAATGTTGAGGTTAAGCAACATAAATTTGAGGCGGTGGAGTTGGAAGAAAAGGCGATTAAGATTGAATAGAAAACGCATGAAAGGGTTTAGTGCCGGAAGAAGAAAGCTTCTTACGATGAGACATTGAAAGCTCATTTGTAAGTAGAAGGCCACGTAACTCATCCAAAGATATGGAAGAGAGCGTAACATGACAGAATCAATGAATGATTCGAATTCATTAGGTAATCCAACAAGCGTAGCCGCCATTAAATCACGATCAGAGATAGGTGCACCAGCAGCAAAGAGAGAATATGAGATTTCTTTCAGTTATTGAAGATAATCTGCCATAGATTGAGTGTCTTTCTGAATTGCTTGAAGACGAGATCGAAGTTGGTGGATATGAGCATCAGAGACACCACCGAAACGCTACTCAAGCTTGATCCAAAGATCTCGAGAAGAAGACACACCAATAGTGAAAGGAATTACATATTTCGAGAGTGAGCCAAATCAAAAGATTCTTATCCTTTTCATACCAAATCTCGAAAGCTAGATTAATGGAGCGATCTGGAAGAAATGGCGGGGA
Organism: Pyrus communis; assembly: GCF_963583255.1. Taxonomy (NCBI): domain Eukaryota; kingdom Viridiplantae; phylum Streptophyta; class Magnoliopsida; order Rosales; family Rosaceae; genus Pyrus; species Pyrus communis. The sequence goes on from NC_084819.1 coordinate 16,524,110, forward strand.
ATACATCTCGGTGCCATCAACAATGCCAAGAAGTTTGTAGTGCCGGAGAATTGGTGCAAACAGAGCACGCCATGGAAGGTAGTAGGATCTCTTGAGCTTAATCGGAACCATGCTTTTGATGTTTTGAATGGTGAGAGAAGCATACAAATTCAACAAATTAGGGTTTGACGAAGGATTTGGGGTTGGATTTTGAAGAGATTCATGAGGAGAAGAAGAGTCAGACGGAGAAGCCATTGCAATTAGAGACAAGTATTGCAAGAAGAGATCGAGAATCAAAGAAACATAGCAAAAAAGAAGATCGAATCGGCCGTGAGCCAAAAGGCAAAGGATACCATATAGAAACTCAGAGTTCTTGAGAGAGAGAAAAGAGAGAGTTTTCTTAGAGATGAAGAAAACATTATTTTCTCATTAATTGATAACTGCATAATACAATCACATATATATAGCCTTTGGCTATTGACTGTCAACTAACTAAGACTAACTACATTTGTAACAAACTTATAACAACTAATAACAAACTATAGTCATGATGTGGCATCTTCATCTTTAACATGACAGTTCAAATACGATAAAGATGTATAAATACTATGTCTAGTTTTATTTTGCGAAAAATGTATATATATGAGCTATATTTTTGTTTAGACCAAAAAAAATAGAGAAAATTGTTCGATGATGATGCACAGGTAAAGTTACATGAGCAACTTTTCAGTGTTCATTGGCAATTCTATAGCTAAAAAGAACTACAACCACCTCTTTCGTTTTGTCCCACAAAGCATAGAGCCTTATCAATATTTAAATGTCATTATATTTAACCTCATTAAAAAAACATATTATCATTATCTAATAAGCCGAAAGGAGAATAATATCTCATTCTAAATAGTAGATACATCCATTATTTTTGGAGCAATTCCTTACTATTGAATCATACATGTCATGAAAATAAGCGTTCACCACAAATAGTATATTCTCAAGAAGGCTACTTAGCTCTTTACTCGTGATGTATATCTTCTTATCCGTACGTTATGATTTGAATAAAAAAAATATACAAACATGTTTACTTATAAGGATTGAATTTGTAAGAAATAATTAACTGAGCATATCATTCTTATTTATGTGCTTAATAATAATTAAAAAGAAAATTACAGGTATAAGTTTTGATGAGTTAAGAGACTAATGATCATAAATTTTTAGTTGATAAATCATTACTATAATTAAATAAAAGTTAAAATACTATTACTACAATTTTCTCAAATAAATCGCTAAAGCAGATAAAAATTATACAAATATAAAACTACGATGTATTTGTAAGAAGAGAGACGATGACCAGTCACAACTTAACAGGGATCTAAATATTTTTTTATTATTCTTAAACCATAGCCATGTAACTTCAGGCTCCTCGTTTCGCTATAAATAGTGGTCCAATAAAGCCATATTGTCATGCACCCAAATTAGAGAGCAAAAGCCAATAATATTCCTAGTTAATTCCGCTAACTTCCTATCCTCCTCACCCCCCCCCCCCCTCTCTCTCTCTCCTCTCTAACAATCTACCAAAAATGCAGAACAAGGCAATTGTTGAAGCTCTCTACAAGGCATTGGCACAGGGCAAAACAGACACAGTGGGAAAGCTTCTAGCCAGTGACCTAGAATGGTGGTTCCATGGCCCCCCAATGAGCCAGCACATGATGCGCGTACTCACAGGGAAGTCCAGCCACACTGACTTCAGGTTCGAGCCCAGAAGCATCACAGAGATTGGAGATGGTGTGATCATTGCCGAGGGATGGGAAGGGGCCAAGGCCTACTGGGTCCATGCGTGGACCCTCAAAGATGGGTTGATTACGCAGTTCAGGGAGTATTTTAACACGTGGCTGACTGTGAGGGATCTGAAGCTGGAGGGGTGGGAGAGCTTCACTGTGTGGGAGAGCATGCCGAATGACCTATTCCACCGCTCCTTGCCAGCCCTATTGCTTGCTATTTAGAATTTTAATTAGAGGACTTGATGTTGTGAATTAGCAAGAAAAAAATATGGGATATGGAGAAAAATTAAATAAAGGGTACTTGTGGTTTGGAGGTTTGAGTTCGAACTGTGCATGATTTGGATGTGTTAAGAAAAATTGAAGTGTAGTTTATCGGATGAAATGGAACAACTCGTAAAAATGTTTTTGAAGATCCAAGTTTCGTTCCTGATTAATGAAAACATTCTTGGTAAAAACAAATTCCAATTTGTCATTAATAAATTCAAAATTTTACTTCTAAATATGAAATGAATGTCTCTGGTGAAATAATAATGATCTATATGATGGTGATTTCACATAAAAAGATACGCCAATTTGCTAAGATTCGTGACTCTAAAAAAATGGGTATTGTTTTATAGTGAAGAGATACATCACTCAAATATTGAACTGGATACGATGAATGTATAAAGAGGTACAATCCTTGAATAGATGGTTACACTCTATAAGGATTACATCCATTCAACAAGAGTTACATATATTGAATGGTAACATTTGGTTGTCTATAAATAGGTTTGTAGTCAAACCATTTCATTTTATCCCAACTCAATTGCCTATTAGAGTCTCGGAGAGAAATCTTCCAATGTGATCCCCTTTAACCGACTCTCCCAACAAACTAATACGACCGAATTCTTAAGTTGTCATCCCATTTTAATGTTTCATAAGCTTGGTTTAGGCACTTCAATTTCTTCAAAATGGAACCATTTATTTAATTGTTTGATGAATTGTTGATGTCTTAGTTTGTACGATCTTGTTAATGATAAGAATGTCCTGTGTTGAGAAAGAATCCCACATTGATGGGAGAATGATTTTGCATAGGCTTATAAGTAAGTTGGGCTACTCCCTATATTGCTAATTGGTTTATGGTGAAACCTAAACTTTCTTCGTGGCTTCACACGACATATGTTGTCCACGTGTTAGGCTTAAAAATTGGCCACATGTGAGGGACGTGTTGAGAATGAATCTCACATTGATAGGAAGAAGAACTTTGCATGGGCTTATGAGTAAGTTGGATGCTATTTCTTATATTACCAATTAATTTTATGATGGAACCTCAACTTTCTTCATCCTGCACCATAGGCTTGAACCTGAGTTTACTCCTCAGCAGCATCACGACCATTAATTAGGGGAATTTGCGAGTTGTCACCAAAATCATAGTGATATTAGCTCTATGCATGCATATTTTGTGTGGTTAAAACGGAATAAAGATGTAGTTCTCCTTTATTTACTGCAGTAAAAACAAGCACAGTAAAACTCCCATCTTTTTCACTTATCAGAAAAAGTCCGCCTCTCAAACTTTCTCTCCGAGGTGAGAGATTTTCTCTTCACACTGGGATTCATTCTCACTGTTTGTGTAAGACTTTTAAACCTATGTTTCACCAGTGGCATTGGCCCTAGCTTCAACTGGGGTCGATTTTCGTGTCCTCTTCTCTCCCTTTTCCTTCTTCTCTCTTTGCTTTTACTATTGTTTCTCCTTAAATCTAGTCTGCCCAATTCTTCTAACCCTAAGGGGGCGTTTGTTGCGCCGGACTATCTCGGACTGGATTAGCTTCAAGGACTAAGCTGGATTGGCTTAGACTAGACTAAACTGGACTAACTTAGTGAAGCGTTTGGTGCAGTATTGGACTAAGAAGCTGGATAATAACAAATTCTAATATTATTTTATTTAATATATAAATTATTAATATTTTATTATGATCTTATCTTTTTTTCCATCTTTTCCTACCATTTCCGTCTCACTCTTTTCCTCTTCTCTCATCGTCCCACCCTCTCCCTCTTTTTTTCCTCTCAGACCTCTCAATTCATGTCTCTTTCTCATTCCTGGTCAAACTCCTTATTGATTCCAGTCTCTATTTCTCTGTCCTCCCTCCCTCTCTAGCTATGTGTTGTTCGAACGGAACCTCACGGCTCCAATTTTCCCGACGAGTTGCAGGTTTCCCGATGTGTTTTTTGGCCAACCCTCATTAAATTGGATGAAGTTAGCACCGCCAAAAAATTCATCACCATCCCTGGACCGAGATCTTAGCTTTGCATGCTCGAATTTGTCATGGATTTGAAGAAGCCCAAACAGGCCGAGACTTCCAGGCCATTTTCCGGCCACATTCGACCACATTTTGGCCTCGATTCAAGTAAAATCGTAATCTTGTCACTCCCAGCTTCAATTTGGTATATTTTATATGTAAGTTGGTTGTGAAATGGATCTGAAAGAGAGTCGGGAAGTTAATGATTGATCTAGGTGACCGGCAATGACGAGGAGTCTGTCGAGAGTGGTCGTTGAGCATGACAAGGACGAGAAATAGAGGATAGTCTTAGCTAGTCCCATGGTTATTGGGGGGTCTCACTAAGACCTCTTAGTGAAGGGTTTTGTCCATGCTAGTCCCCTTTAGTCTCATTAATGTTAGTCCCAGCATGGAACAAACACAGTATTGGACTAATGGCTAGTCCAGTCCAGTCCAGTCCGAGTTAGTGAGGGCAAACAAACGCCCCCTAAAGGTATTTCTCATCCCGGCTATCCCATGGTCCAATCTTCAGCTATGTTTCCTACTAAGATCGTGTGTAGAGTTTCGGAGTTTACTCCGGCTCGGGTGTTTCCAATACCACCACTTTCTCTTTGTTATCTGCAGGTTCTGGCAGTGTTGCTTGTGGGTTTCCTCAAGCTTCATACATGTAGTTAGCTTATCTCACTCTGTTACCGACTATCCCCTGCTTATATGACTGTGCTCAGGTAACTTTTCGGGGTAAGAGATGGCGTCTGGTGAGGTATTACTCGGCGACGGTGGATTGGGTTTTGCTTGAATGGACTGGAATGCTGATGGTGGAATGGCAGTGGAAGCTTCTCAATTTCTCGGTTGCAGTGCAATTCTTTGGGCTTTACTATTTCTGTGGGCTCTTTCTATGTTTGTTTGTTTTTTAAGTCTTAGGCCCTTTTTTTGTTTGTTAATAGGTGTGTCTTGTGTCTTGTTTGCTTGTAATTTATGTGGTGGTTGTTTAATAAAATCTCTTTTTGACTAAAAAAAAAAAAAAGGATACTTTTATGAAAAAGGTTTATGCTAAGTTTATTTGGCTTTATAACCAAAATGGTCTCTAAAATTTGCATAACACATCACTTTGGTCCTTGAGATTGAAAATCAATAGAAATGGTCTCTGAGATTGTCCACCATTCATTATTTTGGTCATTCCGTTAAAAACTCCATTAAGTGTCTCGAGCTCTTGGTTGAAAATTTAGGCAATTTTCAAAGCTTCGTAACTCAATCGTTTCTTTACCAAATTTGACCCATAATATATCAAAATAAAGATAGAAAAGTGTAGAACATGATTATACCTATTTGGAAGCCAAATGGTTGCCGAAGTTGGCCGGCAAACAGCCTGAAAAGTGACTGGTCCGCGCAAAAACTGGAAAACTTGCCGGAAACTGGGTAAACTTTAAACGTTCATAACTTCTTCAATACTCAACGAAATCGAGTGATTCAAAAACGAAAATCATACTTCTCAATGAGATAAAGAGAATGATATCATTCTTGAGGGATAATTCGCCGTGTTTTGGCCGGAAAATGGCTCGAAAGTGGCTAACTCGAGACCAATATAGCCACTTTCGTGCCATTTTCCGGCCAAACCACGGTGAGTTAGCCGTCGAGAAAATAAGGATATTTATTTCGGTACTCCCAATTTATCTTTTGATACCTTTGATTCTCCTATGATAAAATAGGAGTAGCGATTTCGGTATACCCTGTTTAGCTTTCAATACCTTAAGTTCTCTTCTGATAAAATAAGAGCAGCAATTTCGGCCCCCCAAATTGCGTTTTTCATAATTTTTCTACACACAACAGTAGTGCCAGAGGGTGTACTGATTGCCAAATTCTCTACCCGTGAAACAAATTTCCAATATGTATTAAAGGTGCAGTATACTTTTATAGTTCATTGCAACATACTACAGGTAAAGTTGATTGAAGACATACGAGAGGATATGATGGAACTGAGGAAGTATATATTAAGATTCAAACAGATTTATGTTTATCAAAAACACATAATAGTGCCTGCACTCTTCCGAGAGCTTCATCACTAGTTCCTTGCTTTTTATGTCTTCGGTTCGATATTTTCTTCTCTCTGTATTTTGGAGGAAACAGGAGCTTCATCAAAGTCTGTTACTGCAGGCTTTCCACAGCATAAGTTATTCGCCGGCAAGTTGAATCTCTTCCTCATTTGGATTCTCCAGAAGCCACCGTACAGCAAACCAGATATACAAAACGACAATGCCAGTTAAAATCAAGGCTTCTCTTGCAATTTCGTTGTCGATATGGGAGGCAGCCAAACTGAGGATCCAAAATGGGGCTGTGCGGAAGAGGAGAAATGTTGCAGTGTGCATATACATGTTGCCAAATCCAAGCCTATCGGTGTTCCACCCGAAAACACAAAGGAGCAGAAAAAAGAAAGATGTGATGTTGCAATATCATCTTGAAAATCAAATAAACCCCCTCTCCATTGGGGTTCAAATTCAGCAATCTTTTGCTCATTTCTAGATTCAAATGTTCGTTTTGTGAGAATATGATCCTGCGATTCGCTATCAACTTCATACTCCGTGCCAAGGGAGCTGACAATGCAGTACACACCTGCAATTGCAGGAGCAGCAATTGCAACTGAAAGGCAGATACCAACACCAATAGGCGGTCGCTCAGATCTTTTGTATCCCAAGTTAAGCGCACACAAGGCATACTGAGCAAAGCAATCCAGATGGAGTAACACAACAACGACCATAATGTTCATCTGTTCACGGGGCTTGTAAGTTCCGTTCTTACAGTATATCCTTTTCGGGTGATGGTAAACATTCATGAGAGTGACGAGAGCATTGAGAATTTGATTGTTAATCTCATGCCACTCATTTCTCTGTGACTGCGTCGGTAGGACATGGTTTAACATTCCTGTCATCACGAGAAAAAGGATTGCTCCGGAGACAGCAACACAGATTATCCACAAAACGAGTGCCATATTCAGATGATTCTTGATCCATTTTCTGCAGATTTTACTCGGGGATGGCCAATCAATCTTCTGAGAAAGAATCCCTTTGAAACGTTTTCAAAAACCTTGCCTATTTGAAGAAGGTGCAGTGCTTGATATTTCATCTGTTCTGTGACCTTTTGTGACTAAGTAAGCCGTCCCCTTTGTGATTTCGAAAAACAAAGCACATTGTTGTCATCAGCCTCGTAACCATCTTAGTGGTACTTCACTCTCAAGTTAAGTCTTTAATCAATCTCTTTTATGCTACTACCACAGCTGGAGTCACATTGCAGCTAAAACTGAAATTTATACAATGAATCTCTTGCATTCGGAAAGAAACTGCAATTCAGAATGCTGAACCAGACTGTACCTCGATCGGTATCTTTTACAAGTTCATGGAATCACGTTCAATATCCTAATATTACATCAGATATTCAATGCCAGAATCCCAAAAATCATAAACATAAGATGAAGAGTTCGAAACAAACAATGGACAAAACTCAAAAAAATTCCTTCTTGTAAAAGAAGATTACAAACTAAAAATTCATTCGCCATGGAAGTTGAATCACTACACTAGGCAAGGCTAAAGTAGACATCACTAGGGCGAAAACCCATGATCAAATTCATTGAAATCCAGAAAAGAGAGAATTGTTACCTATGAATTCAAAAGATCTTGCTGTGGCTACTGATGATCAGAGAGGAACAGTGGAACACATACATATCAAGTACATTGATGTTGAAATTTGTTGTCTGTCTTCTGTCTTTACCAAGTCCTTCACAAGTTCCGGTCTTTCAACTGGTGACATATGTCATCCCAGTTCCCACCAAAAAAGAAGGATAAAAAGATCTGCAGCTTACAGACAGCGAAAAAACAGTTCAATCTAACCAAGTTCTCGAGAAGTGTTTTGACAAACCTATTACCGGTTTGAAATGTCTTCGTGCATTCTAATTATCTGATGGAAAAGTACATCGAGGGAAAATGGAGTGAAGAAAGTTTTGGATTGTTTTGCAGGATTTAAGAAAAACAGCACAAAAACTAAGCTGCATCGATTTAATACCACGGTCGCAACTGGCCTTTTGGTACCAATGGAACGCAGGGAATGGAGTGGAATATCAGTCGATATGCTCCCGCGTTTCTCATCCACTAACCTAGAGAATTTGATCTTATCTATCGAAACAAATAGGCGCTCATTGTTGCTATCTTTTGGTCCCCGAGGAGAGGAGAAGATTAGAAGCTTTGAGGTTAATTCATAGCATGTATTACGTTTGGTATTGATTAAGTAATGAGACCTCTTTTCCCCTCAAATCTTTGTTGATAGTAACAACTCCCAAGTCCGATTTCTGTTCACTGTAAGATGAAACTCTAATTCTTTCGAACCCAAAATCTTAACGTTGATTTGAGCTTGCTTTTGCAGAAAGCACTTCTAGTCAGAACCATATTTGCTAAAAGTGATTTTAGTATTAACTAGTAGAAAATTTTCATGAAACGCATGCTTCTCCAAGACGTGCGTTTAAAATTTTCTACAGAGTGCAGTTAGAAGCACTTATGCTTGTCGAAAATCACTTTTAGCCCTTATAGGACCAATCTCAAACAGGGCATTAGTGGTTGCTACAGATCGGATCCTATAATAGCGGTGACGATATATCTTGTCTTAGGTAGTGATGATATCTTAGTCAGAAGCACTGAAAGGATGACATAAAATGTAGCCCAAAAAGTTCATCCACAATCCAAATGAAACAAAAAAGGCATTCTTTTACACAACATTCGCCTTCTGAATGTAATCACAGCATGTTATTCATTAAAACAAACAAATATTTACATGAGAAAAAGAAATGAAAACCGCGTAAATTTGCCCGACAGTTGTGAAATTCTGATGCTTTTGCCTTAATCAAGTTTGTTTTCCGGTTGACATTACTATATTACAAACATCTTCTCACTGCATAAACAACAAACATGAACATTGAGTGAACAAATACATATGGTCATTCCATAAGGTCACAGTTGAGAGGGGTACCCTCCAACCCAAATAAAACAAGTTTATCAAGACGAAAACAACAGAAAGATGTCGACAGTAATTTACTAAGACGTATAAACTGTCACGTCCCGATCCTGACATACGTTCAAGATAGACACGTGACGTTACTAATTACATGTATATCTAACATACCCCGCCTCCGGGATATGGCAAAGCTTAACTCGAGAATCGAATCACATTGTAATTTTTCGTATACTTTATGGCTGCATCTAGCCTCCTCGTTAGACTGCCTACGTACCCTAAAAGGATATCAAGCCATTCGTAGTTCACCCTTCGCTACAATTTGACATACATCACAATCCGTTCAAGCCGAAAGGCATAACATTCCTCAATCAATCATTTGGACTTGACAAGCATGAATTATTCGATTCAAGCTACATAACGAGCCCACATGACAATCAAGGTTTATATTTCATTCATCATATAAATCACTATGTTTCAACATAAAATCGCAATTCATAGCATGTAATATATCAAAGAATCAACAAAGCACAATAGTGTCCTCTAGTCACATTGATCAACTAATCTAATCGTATTAATAACAATCATATCCAACGACACTCCACAATCACGTCAATTAATCAAATCCATGAATCAAAGATGCACGGTATTAACGTCAAACTACGTTAATCAATCAATGAAATAACATATCATTTCACAAATTTAATTAAAGAACCGTACATAATTCCCCACTTGGATTACAAGTAATAACATGGTGAATTTCATTTATATTCACAAGGTCTACTGTGGGTGCTCCCCATTCACTCGAATCTAGGGTCGGACTAACCAAGCAGTGTACAGAAAAACTCGTGAGGGCACATGGGCAGTTCCTCTGCTAGTGCCTGAAAATTGAAACGGACAAGAAAAATGTCGACCTAGTTAGCAGTTCCTACTTCCTTAATACACATGCTCACTCTAAACAGTATTGCATTTGATCATCCTCTTGTCAACAGGTTTTAAACTTCCTCAACGGTTTGAAATACCAATTTTTTTTTTCAATTACCAATGAAGAGTGATTATTTGAATAATTACGTGTTCCCTCGATTGCAATGCAAAACCAAAATAGTTCGATTTAATTTCCACTGCAGGCTCAAAAGTAACCCTCAAAAGAATTTTTTTAGTAGAAATAGGATACCTTATGAATCGGGACTATCCTGATGGTTCATATTTCCACAAGACTTGCTCATCAATCTTGCTCAGTTTCTCATCGTCAAGACGCTTCCATGTCTTAATCCTCTCAACGCCCATCCAGCCTTTCTTTCCCTTCCCAAGTTCTGCCAATATGACCCTTGCTCTCCTTGGCCACCTAGCGTTTCCATAACCATGGTACCCGAAGCCCCCACCATAACAAAACCAAATACCATCAAGATTCCCGCAGAAGTCATTGGTATGATCGTGTCCCATGAACACGGCTTTCACATCTCCCATGGATACAAGGGTCTGCAAAACTCCTGAGTTCACTTTTGAACATGCCACAGCCTCCTGAAACTGGCCAACAATCTTTTTGTACCACAGCTGCCGGACCTCTGGAATTGGGATATGAAAAAATACAAGCGCTGGTGGTTTGTCCGGAGGAAAAGCCTCTGCTGAGCGATCTAGATATCCAATGTGGCCCTGTTAGTATGTTTCTTGCAACATGTTAATGAAATCTAAATCTAATGAAACCTCCCTTGTGGGGAAAGGACGAACATGATGAGCAAATCATACAAAATACAATATGAACAACTTGATGCAGGTATGGAATTGCAATTTTGCAAACAAGAGTGGGGGGTTGTTAATGTTTTTTGAAAACATAGGGAACACATTTCCACTAAATACGGAAATGAATATGTGAATTTTAATGAAAATTTCACTTTACCAAGCAAGTATGAAAAGTTTCTCAATTCAATTCATAATCACCAGAACAAATGAAACAAAATGCAGCCGCATTGTTCTTATGCATTGTATTTGTTGAAAGTATACCTGAAATCCCTGAGAAATGTCGCGAAGCCAATGGAGTTGAGATTCCTTAATCCAACCATAAGTTTGAACTCCTTCAACAGTTTCCCTGTCTCCACTGTCAAGAAAGAAAAGATTGAGGATGCTTGTGTTTGCCAAATAGGATCCCAGGGCACCATATACTTTCAGATCATAATTGCCAAATCCATCAATGTTTTTCGCGCTTCCTCCTTTAGAGAGATCCTCAGCTAATGGATTAACTTGCGAAACTGAATAATCCATAAGTGAGATAAAAGACATCAGTTCCTCACGTGTCATCGTAGATTCTTGGTCGTGGTTTCCTAAAATTGCTGCCCACGGAACTCCTGAATCAATGGCAGGACCAAATGCTCTAAGCATGGATTCAGCAGCATCAACAGAGCTTGACCCGAATATATTATCTCCTGTTTGCAAGAACCGAGTCAAAACCGATACTTGTGTGTGCGTCTGCAGTTGAAAGTTGGGCCATAACACATTGTAAACTATAAGTACAGTTGGCTTTCTTTTCAGATAATTGGTGCCTACATTCACTTAGGAACACTTGCATAACTGAGGAATTAAGTTTACCGGATTATGGCTTCGTTGGATGCATGAATTGGGTGGGTTCAATATGGTTACCATACCAAAATCCTCATACGAATTATCATACCAAACTTTGGTATGACAAAATCTAGTATCATTGACATACCAAATTTCTGTTTGTCATAAAATCCGGTTGACATGTATGGTGATGGTGTTGTACCAATTTGCTATAGGATTATTTTTTTGTTCAGGCCCAAAACGATTTTTGCTTTATACAACCAAGATTCATCATTATTTCACACACATTTAACGAGTCAAACCATACATCAAGGATTATAGATATTAGGGTTACAAACCAAACCAAATCAAATAGAAGTCGAAGACTTCAATTTGCAAACTAAATGAAATATATTAAAGATAAATGTTAGTAATTAGTATTATATTACAATTCCCTCTATATATATATATATATACACACGGTAGGATTTGGATACCAATACCATACCAAATATCTTTGGTTCGATAAAATTACCATTTGGCATACAAAATGGCACAAAATCGGTATGGTAATAGTATGGTACGGTAGAATGGCAAAAAATTCTGTTCCTAAACCAACTAAGGCCACATTTAACTTTTTGCCACCTCGTAAATAATGTGCTGCATGAAGAACTTAGGCCTTGGTATAGAAGGTAAAAAAATATGACGGTCCAGAGGCAAGAGCTGCACCTAATATATAACCTAGAGATAATCAACAAGTTTTAGTTTTAAGCATTCATCCTTGTGTGGACTTTGATGTGACTGTTTTTCTTGGTTTAGATGTTTAATAAGCTTTGATAACCAATTAAGTTGGTTTAGCATCTTAATCAAATTATCATGGAGCAATATCCACAAAAAAAAAATATATATATATATATATACACCTAAAAACTCAGACAGCCAACCAAAACAAAAACAAAAACAAAACAAAAAATCATAAAACATATGTCGGAGAAACAAAAAAAATGTACCTGTAAAAGCAATGAAATGAGGCTTCTCAGCTTCAATCATCTTCCTCAGGAAGTGGGAGGTGTTGAGATCAGAACACCGGTCAAACTCGGAGTCCAACACATCTCGGCAGCGAGTCAACCTTCCATTCCCGTAATGCATATCAGCCACCTTAATTAACGAAAACCCCATTAAAATCCTAATCATTTAGTTAATCTTATAGATCATACAGTATAAGCATAAGAATACGATGAGTAAATTACCTGCAGGATTTTGAAGGTTCCGTCGGACCGGAAACGAAGGGGAAGATCTGGGCTGGTTTTTTTAACCCTGACAGGCCGATGGCCGATTAGCAAATTGTGAGAGATTTGGGATTGAAAAAAGTAGATGACTGAGCAGAGGAATGACAAATACAGGACCGAGTGTTTCCAGTTTGCTGCCGAGGACGATTCCACTGAAGAGTCAACATCTTCGGACAGCGTCTGGTATTTCCAGTTTGCTGCCGAGGACGGCGATCCCATTGAAAAGTCAACGTCTTCGGACAGCCTCGGGTGTTTCCAGTTTGCTGCCGAGGACGCCGATCCCACTGAAGAGTCAACGTCTTCGGACAGCGTCGGATTTGCGGGCTGTGGGATGGCGACCAGTAAGGCAGGGGTGGCCGGCTTAGTGACTTTCAGGGCTGAGTGGATTGGGGTGGTGGTGGTGGGGAGGGGTGGAGACTGGGGAGTTTTGTAACAACAGACCCGCAGCCACCTAAAATAGCCTCTTTGAAACAAATAACAAGTTAACAACAGGAATGTTTTTAACTTGTTTGGTATTTCTAACAAAAATGTGAGCCATTGTAAACAATAAATTGTCGGTTTTATTTTACAAAATTCGTTTCTCTCGGCAGTTAAGAACAACAGAAATAAAGTGAATTTCTTACATTTTACAACTACTAGCCTCTTGCCACACGTTAATTTTATTTTACAAAGTTTGTTTGTCTCGGGAGTTAAGAACAACAAAAACAAACTGAATATCTTGACATTTTACAGTAATTAATCTCTTGCCACATACATATGCGTTTAGCAATTGCCTTTTTTATAGTAGATTATGCCTTTTAAAATGTTTAATTAAATAACTAATTTATAATTTTATTAAAAAATTACTTTAAAAAAAAAAGAAAAAAAGAAATGAAGCATAACCATGAAACCACTAACGTGGGAGTTTTTAGTTTTTGTTATTTTTACTCCAAAGTTTTAAATTTTAAATTTATTCAAAATTAAAATTTGATAAATTGCTTTTTAACTCTTTCTGGATAGGTTACGTTTTCATATCAGATTGGTTCTCTAAGAAATTAATATTGGCAATAGATGGACGTATTAATAGAATTTTTTTTGTCAACTAAAAGTGGGTGAAAGACTATTTAACAAAATAAAATTTTGCTCTTTTTTGTGTAAACCTCACCCACGGGTGATTTTAACAGCTCTAATATTTAAAAAAAAATTAAAAATATACATTTTAACATCTTTATATTGTTCACTTATTATTTTACTTTTCAGCTTAAATATTCTACAAACATACACTTGTTGCTCCATAAATTGTAAATCCGCTTCCAAATACATTATAAAGATGTTAAGCTAAGACTTTCCTTTGAGATTTTTGAGTGTCGAACCCCATTTGACAATGTTCTAGGACTCACTATTATGTTTTTTACTTATTTTTTTAGTTTTCAGCTCAAATATTCCACTAAAATGCATTTGTTGCTCAATAAACTGTATGCTTCCAAATTCCTTAAAAAGTTTAACTTAATGCTCAGGAAAAATATTTTGCGAAGATAAAAAAATTTTGTCAAAAAACATGGGTATTAGGCGGGCTCGACACACGCAAAATAAGATGGACTCAGCTCATGCAGAACGAGGTGAACCATGACATGTAAAATAAGGCAGGCTCTGCTCATAGAAAACGACGTGGGCTTTTAGCATGGAAAATGCTTGTGCATGGAACGAGGCAGGATACGTCACACAAATCAAGACTAGCCCTGTACACGAAAAAACAAGACTGGCTTTGTGCACATCAAAACGACGCGATCTCCGTGGACACAAAAAGGGGCTGGCTTCTGATGCGCAAAATGATGTGGACAACTCGTATGCAGAACAAGGCAAACCTAGGCACACAAGACGAGGAGGGCTTTGCGAACACAAAACAAGGTGAACTCCCTAGGCTCAGAAAGAGTCAGGCTCCACACAGGGAAAAATATATTTTGAAGAACATGAATATAATAGTTTGTTGTAGTGGTAAGAAAAATTAACAAAAATGTAAAAAAATGATTCAAATTCTTGGGGTGGCAGAAAATCACACATGACTTTGGCTGCCACAATGTCACCAATTCTTCAAAATATACTTTTTCATGCAAAATCTATTATAATATATATATACACACACAGACCCTTTATGCAAAGGGATCCTCATTTTTTTTTTTTTTTTTTTTTATAAAAATGAGGATTAGTAGTGAGGTCTACACTACATCAAATTTTAACAATCCAAACCGACTATTTTTCAAGTTGCACCTTATAGATTATCCTTAAAAAATATTAGCCAAATCGGAAATGTTTAAAACATCTAATTGGGTTCAAAAAAATTAACGAATACTTTGTTATATAAGAAATAATAAAATTTTATCTTGATAATTATATAGGCAAATGGTTTCGGATTGAATTGAATTTTTACAAGGATATTGTATGAATCGAGGTTCGAATCCTTGAAGTCCGATGTGGAGTGTGCCTCACCCCAAATCCACATATTTTGAAAATATGAAGATCCCTTTGCATAAAGGGCCTATATATATATATATATATATATATATATATATAGTTTGGTCTCTGGTGTATGGTTTCTCATATATTTTGTTTACTTTTACTTGTATATTGGATTAAAACTCATTGTTTCCAAACAATTTATGCATAATTTCAAAATTGCCCTTCTCTCGTTAGGGATTCAACAGAAAAAACAAATTCACAACAAAATAAAAAATACAAAAAACCACCCACCTAGTGAGACTATGAGTGGTTAGCAAGTTTATTATTTTCTAAAATATATTTTCATAAAAAAACAATAATAAATAAAAAGGACTAATTGCCAGACGCCAGTTGACATTACAATATTATTACAAACATCTTCTCACTACATAAACTACAAACATGAACATTGAGTAAACAAATACATATGGTCATTCCATAAGGTCACAGTTGAGAGGGTTCCCTCCATCGCCAATAAAACGAGTTTATCAAGACGAAAACAACAGAGATATCGACAGTAATTTACTCAGGCGTATAAACGGTCCTCTCTAATGCTAAATCAAGCAGCTTCCGGAAAAACTCATGAGGGTACAAGGGCGGTTCCTCGGCTAGCGCCTGAAAATTGAAACGGACAAGAAAAATATCGACCTAGTTAGCAGTTCCTCCTTCCTCAATACACATCCTCACTCTAAACAGTATTGCATTTGATCATCCTCTTTTCAACAGGTTTTAAACTTCCTCAATAAGTTTGAAACACCAAATTGTTTCGAATGTGTTTCCTCTAATGGAATGCAAAACCAAAATAGTTCGATTTAGTTTCTGTTGCAGGCTCAGAAGAATATTATCGATGCAAAGTAACCCTCGAAAGAAAATTTTAAGTAAAAATAGAGTACCTGATGAATCAGGACAGTGGAAGGCGTCATTCCAGGCACTGTGTTGACCTCTATCATCAAGACCTTCAGAAAGAAATTGACAACAGAATGAAAATGAGTTAGCAAATAACATGCGCACAATTCTTGCAGAGTACTCCAAACTCGATCAGTTAAGCAGAGAAAAAACATCATACCTCTCCACTGTCCACGTTGACAAATGCATCAATCCGTGAGAATCCTTCTAATTCAAGACTGTTTGCAATTATTTCGATATGTTTTTTACATTTCTGCAAGGCCTCGTTGCTGATTTAAGAGGGGAGAAAGAAATTAGACTAATGATTCGAACATGCAAAGCTCAAAAAGGAAAATAGCTTTTTAAGTCAAACACGAGAGAGGATCATACAATATGAACGGAATAAGCAACGTAGTGTGGAAGTTGCATTTTAAATGAAATCAGTCAGTTTAGAATAAAATGTCCAAGAATGACGCTGAAACATCTGGCGTATGAGAAAAAGTTTTACTGCCTATGTATGGACCTATTTAACGGCAGTTTCTACACATCTTTGACTCGAATAACAGAATGCAGAACAGAGAACGAAGAGCACCACTAACAACAGTGACAGGAGGATAAAGGTTCTGGACAAACCTTATTATAGATGATGGAGGTGGAGTCAGATTGATGCCAGTCCCACCTGCCATATGCAAGCGACTTATCATTAATAACATGTAAGCAGGAAATTAACGAAGGGGCAAAGAAAAAAATCAACAAAAGATTACCTTGGAATTTCTCCTCAAGTGTTAAAATGTCACCACTCTCCCTGACTGTGATGCTAGGAGTCAGCGAGCGCATAGATCCTTGTGTTCCAACAACTCCAACAGTTATTTCAACCCATCTACTCTCTCCGCTCCACAAGATCTGATGCCCCTTTTCATTTCTAGATTTTGATGAAACAATTATATTATCGGTCCTGATAAAAGGCTCGAAGATTAAGAGCTCTGGAGGGGGATTTGGCATCTCAATTGTTCCATGCGCCTACATCAGAAACCAAGATCAAACTTGAAGGTGGTATATAGTTTCTATAAAATGGCTAAATAAAATTAGAAGAAGCAATATGATATATATGTGTGTGTTATACATAATTCGTATCTCTCCAGCTAATATCACCTACTAATCCTAGATAAAGATGTTAACTTCCAAGACAATACACACTTGGTGAAGAAGAGTGACAAGGCTTGTGAATACTTGGAGGAAGCCAGAGAATGGAAAGACTTGAATTAGCATGGATCTCAATCACTTAGAGGCAGTCAAGCCAAATGTTGTACAGCCTAAAGGACAAGCTACATTCTACTTTCTCATGGTTATTGATAATAGTCGCAGAAAACATGGAGCAATATTTTTACTTTTTAGTGAAAAATAATATAAACGAACATTTGTAACAAATATATCTGAAATGAAACTCCAGAAAGAGATAAGAGGCCATACTGAGAAGATCTACAATTAAACCATTTTATACCTTAGAGAAACTATTAGGAGGAATCCGGTGAAGACAGTCTTCCAATGCTTTTACATACACTAAAAGGTCTTCAGCGCAGCTGCATGCAAAAATAAATTTGACCCGAAAGAGTACATCATAACTCCATTGCAGGACAAGGCAATTATGGTATTGAATGCATAAAGAGCTTACCAGTCTATTCACTACCATTGAACAAAACATAATAAAAAAAAGGAAAAGGTAAACAAGGATAAACCTACCATAACCTTCCAACCCCCGTTGAGCATCCATCTCTTGCAGGTTTAACACATAATGTTTCACAGTGAAGCTTTGAGGTCAATTCATGCCATAGATTTGGTATTGATGAACTAATGAGATCTTCTTTTCTCCTCAAATCTTTGTTGATAGTAAGAACTCCCAAATCCGACAGCTGTTCATTATAAGAGATCAGAATGCTTTGTTAAGTAGCAAAATATGTGGGTCATACAAACACAAACTATCAAAAAAGCCCAATTCATCTTCTTGGACATTTAATTAGCATACATGATTAAGAGCAAGGGATGTTGCAAGTTTGTCCATACAAATCTTTGATGCCATCACCCCAGGACCTTCAATTTAAAGATTAAAAGGATGGTTAACAACAACAAAAAAGACAACAATGTCCTCAACCGAGTGGATTAGAATGAACCTGTATGTGGAATCCCTTCAGCCTCCAACAAAGACTGAAGTGTGCCATCTTCACCAATGCCACCATGCACTGTAAATAACGTTAGGTAAACCTCGTAAGTATTTCTGAATCTTCTGATCTCTAAGCACAGTTGCATAGAGCCTAGTCACACTCTAATAAGTTGTTCTTGATTCTCACCAATTCTTCTCATAGAAATGGTAATTATGTTATACTGTACTGATATAATGGAGAGAATCAAATATCATCATTCTACCACTAGCAGATAATGGTTGGCAAAGAAAACCTGAAAGAAAAACTGTAGCCTGAACTTCCTTGGCTAGCTTGATCCACTGTTCAACCAATAATTTGACGGGCAGTTCATCAGTGATATCAAATCCCGTAAACCAAGAATGTTTCTTCAAGCCTTCTGTAAGATCGTGAACAACTCTGTTCCTTAAGTGAGATGTATGAGCAACTCGGTCTGGTTCAATTGCCTCTGCGCATGCATCAAGAACTTCCTCTATGGTGTGTCTCAGAACAAGAGAGTAACTGTTCACAAAGAAACCTAATTAAATGCTATGAAAGCAGTGTTTAGGGGACTTGTACTTCAAATAAATGAGAAAACTTTCAAGAGAGGGAGAGACTTACGGTAAAGACCAAACGGTTCTGGAACTCAAATCAACCTTGTTTTTGACAATTGTGGGGGCAAGCAAACATGGAATCACTTCAAGCTGTAGGCAACAAGATTGCCAATTTTAGACAAAATCATACTGTCATGCACTTGATTAATTAAATAATACTTTCAATGAAAATACACTTATCTACAGAGTGAATTAGTTCTAAATCATTAAGTACTGAAGATAGTCTCAAGAACTTTGTAAGAAGCTGCTAAAACTCTTCAAACACAGACTCCAAGATTTGATGAAATGTTCCTCTTCTAAATGAAAACAAATGACAAAAGTTAAAAGTTTTCAATGAGTGTAAAAGCTAGTTGACTCATGGTTATACATTCAGCAGTTTAATTCCAAAATAGGATTTCTATCCAAATCCTACTCCATACTTCTATGTATTGTCATGAAAATTCAGTCAGTGTCTCCATTCTAAACATTTTAAATCGCAACTTCAGCATATCAAACCATTAAGCATATTGTAAACTAAAAAAACTATGGTCCCCATGAACTGGATGCTTACATCGTCAAAAGCTTGCAAATTAAGCCAAACGTTTGTTCCGCTGATAAGAGATACCTGTCTCTCTGACGAGTCTCCTCCAAAAATAACAAAAACTTTGCGCTTACCCTTGCAAACTGGTTCACTACGCAGTGAAGTTTTTGATCTTCTAGGAACATGATCTGATGCACTACAAAATGGTGCAAGGTTTGGATACCGCGTACAAGCACGACGGATTATGCTCCGGAGAATATTTGAATGAGAAAATCCAACCTGGATCCAAAATGGGGCTTTCAGGCAAGGTCGTGGCACCAAAAGGATTATTGTAACAAGTACTGAGTGAATGAAAAAATGAATGGTGTGTGGGCTGGGGAGTATCATGCATAACAAGCTTTTCATGATTTGCATGCCATGTATTGCCTATACTCTAAAAACCATTCTTAAAGGAATGTTTAACATTTTCATAACAAATGCTATTGTAGTGATTAATATAAAATATTAAAATATTATGATCCTGAACAACAACAATCAGTTACATGGTCACACCATAAAGAAGCTAAAATGACTCCCGTTACAAGACAATTAAAAACAGAATAACCTTCGAGGCCTGCTGAAATAAAAAGCTGGTCTGCTCCATCCCACTAATCTGATGAATCAACAAAGAGAGTGTCAAAAGATAAGAAGGATCAACACCTGGAATGTATATCATTGAGATTATAAGACACCACTCCTACCAGGTTAATGTCAGTATAGAATATTGTACCCATGTCAGTCCTTCCAAATTTGCTATCTGACATTGTTGGTACATGAATAGAATTAGGGAGAAACCATCCATCAATACGAGCAAAGTCACGAAGACCAAGCTTTCTGAATAACTGAGATGCTCCTTCTCGAATACTTTCGATAACACCAATAGGAAAACGAGGTGGGGTATGATAAGCAACCTGTTTGGCAATTTATATACTAAAAATCAGAAAGATGAACTAGCGGTCTAACACATATCGTGTGATTCTGTAAGGTCTAGAGGTCTAACACATATCGTGTGATTTTGTAAGGTCTACCTGTTGTGTTGGAAGATATTTCCTCCTGTAGTTGAAAATTGCATCCTTATCAACACTGTCATGGAATTGAAGTTCTACCTGGTCATTTTAAAGACTAATATTAATCCAAATATTCATCGTACAGTAGTCCCTATTGCATACGTAGTATACCTACATCCTCTCTACACAGTGAGGATGATATTTCAACCAATTAATTCCAATACAATGAAATGAAGCAAATGCAATCATGACTCATTCATACCTCGCTTGGTAGTAATACAACAGGATGGGAATCTAATCCAGACCCCACATCAAGAACAATCGCTGTAAACTCACTCCCTCCTTCAAGAAATATTTCTACAAGGACTTTGGAGTCAATTCCCTATCATACATAAAAAGAGCACAAGTTTCATGAGAAATGCTTTTTACTAAAACCTTGTTCTTGCAAAACTAATATCAAGATATTGCACCTTCTTTTTCATAAAAACTCATATTCACATTAACTCGGTCCAACTTCATGTACACTACTTAAATTTTCTTGAAATATTTACAAGAGTTCAAAAAGGACAAAAAAGAAACAACGAAAACTACCTCTGTAATAATTGCATTAGCCTGGCTAAAAGTATCAGCCACACCATATGCAACTGTAACACCAATGCTTGATCCCGCTCGTGCTGGTTTTACCTGAAACAAAGTAATAAAGACGTTATATCTTATAACCTGACCAAATATAAAGTATCGCACTAAAAAATGGGTTTGTTTACATTACAACACTAGATATGTGTCTTACCACAACTTTCCCTGACTCAACATCCAGTCGATTTCTTGCAAACCATTTTGACAGTTCAGATTCATCTGCTTCACTTCCCTACAGGTCATTAAAGTCAGAGAAACTGAAGGACCAAGTACATCCAATGCCAAAATTCACAAAAATGTAAATAAATATCCGAGTTAAAGTCCTTAAAAACCAATATCAATACTAAAAATCAGTGACAGAAACAAACATCAAAACGTCAACTAACGATGTCATCACGCATGGACACAGGTTGTGCAACTTACAGAAGACTACCCGGTCTAGGTTGTTGGAAATGTTATGACTTAGTCACGTACTACTGTACAGATGTTAATCCCTAGTGTCTCTAGAAAAAGCACATCTATCTAGATAAAGAAAATTTTAGCTAAAGTACCTGTACTAAACAACTTGGTACTGTTATAAATCCTTGTTTGCTGAGCTCCAACGAAGCATTGTACTGCGATAACTCAAAATCACACAGATATTGTCATCTTCTTTCTTTTTCCCTTACATATGTATGTTTATTGAAATAAAAATCACTGTCGATTGTCATCTGATACCTTATCGAATGCTTGGCAACATTCACTTGACCCCGTGCCAACAAATGGAACGTTATACTTTTCCAGCAGCTCCTGCAACATCATGTGTTCAAATATTAAATTCCAAGGGAAGAAACAGAAAATAAATGCACCGTTATGTGTATATCTTGAAAACTTGCAATGGTAGTAAAGGTTATGCTATAGTACACCTGAATGCCACCGTCTTCACCAAATTGACCGTGTATGACTGGGAACACTATGTCCACAGAGCCAGCGAGATGTTCAGCGAAGTCAGACAAGGACCGGAAACCTTGGGCAAGGCTACAGAAACAAATACTTGGGCAGATCAACATACAAGGTCACCTAATTCCAAACTTCAAATACACAAGATTTTACCTTTCGAGTTTGAAATCAAAATCCGCGGGAGTGTTTGAGTAAACCTATATAAATGTGCAAAATTAACAAACTTTAGAAGATCAAGTTACGAAATTTTCGAATCAATTAATGCATTTTTACATAAACGAACCTGAGCAGGGGATATTGCAAATGCATTGAGGCCAGCGTCAATGTAATAGCAATTCACATGTATATCACCTCCCTGTTTCAAATTCAAAGCAAACAATTTACTCACTCACTATCTACTTCACTATTTTCTCAGCATCCAAACAGAACCTAAAGAAAATCACAGCCAGCTCTACACTCTATAGTGAAGAAACTCTTACCTGAATGTGATCGAGAACTGATCGAGCCGAGTTGAGAGAAATCCCACGCTCCGCCGAGGGACCTCCGCAAACGACGCCAACTCTCAGAACGCTACCTTTCTCCTTCTCTTCTACCTCCTCTCCCCTCTCAATAACTCGACCGCCCACCGCCTCCGCAGTGGCGCGTGGAACTCCGACGCCGCGCCACCGCGTCATCGACGAAGCACAGCTTCTCTTCAACCGCAAGAAATTGAAGTTCTGGGTGTACAGCAGCGAGCTCCGAAAAGCGTCGGTTTGCTCGGAGCGAACTGAAACAAGGCCGGAACCAAAAGCGATCGTCGCCATCGGGAAATGATCGTCGAGTCGGAAGCGGTAGTGAGTGAGTGAGTGAGCACAGCCAAATTGCCAAATTGCCAAATTTTGGAGGGAGCACGCCCTGCTTGTTGGCGGTTGGTGTTGCCGTTTGACTTTGTAAATTGATTTTAATTTCTGCAAATTAAAAAAAATAATAAACATAAATATGTAATCCTGCTCACTAATTTTGTTTTGATAAAGGTCTTTTGGATTAATTTTATGAAAACAGTTTTGTCTTATTATTTTTTTTTTAGTGAACTGCTAATTTAATTTTTGAATTATCACGTGAATGAAAATTAAAAAGAAAACTAATGAAAAGGTCTTCAAAACTTTTATTTTTAACAAAAAACCGTCTACTAACTTTATTTAATGGTAAAGACATAAGAGAAAGAGAGAAAAAAATAAAGGATGATGGGAATCTGAGTCTTCATATCTGCAAATTATTGGAATATTATAATTTAGTTATGATCATTTTGCAAATATATTGATAATTTAGTTGTTCTTGTCTGTGTTTTGGAGGAGGGAAAAATAAGTGGAAAGGTTTGGGAATTTCAATAGTTAACGAAATTAAAAATAGCTGCTTATGAAATTGGGCGAGACGGTATTTATGAAATTAGGCCAAGAAAGAGATATTATTTATGAAAATGTACTAATTACTATACATTATTTATAAAACTGGACAAGAACTAGACACTATTTATAAAACATGACCAAGAACTAGACACTACCTATGAAAGTTGACCAAGAACTAGGCACTATTTATGAAACTCGACTAAGAATGAGACAATATTTATGAAACTATACCAATTTCTATACACTATTTATGAAATATGACCTAATAACTAGGCACTATTTATGAAAGTGAACCAAGAACTAGGCACTATTTATGAATCTGAACCAATAAATAGTGTAGTACCGTTTAGTTTCATAAATAGTAAAGTATTGTTAAGTTTCACAAATACCGTAGTATTGTTCAAGCGCGGATCCCGTGAGTCCTTTTTTTTTAAATATTAAAATTGTGTCATTTTCATTAAAATTTAAGTTCTTTTGTCATCTTTATTAAAATTTAAAGGTTTTTTTATTAAAATTTAAGTTTTTTTATTAAATAAAGTTATTGCATGATTTTTTTGTTAAAATAAACTTAGCCCAAATCATTTTCATGAAAACTCCCAAAATTAGACTCCTAAACTATTTTTTTTATATAGAAAAATTAGTTTTTGAATTATAAGAATCTGTCAATTACATCCCTAATATGAGATTCGAAGCTACTATATTCAAATTTTTGTTAATTTAAGCTAAGTTACTTGCATGTGATACACATTGGAGGGTAGATTGGTAATTTTCATAAAGAAATAGTGTATGGAGTTAACTTTGGAGGATAAAATAGATGTTAGATTCACAACCTATATGAAATGTTAAGGGCTTACAAGTGACAAAATGACGGTATTACACTCTAAAGTGTGTTAAGTGACTTAAGTTGACAAAAAACTAGTTAAAACAACTTTGAATATAATAGTAGGGATGAAATTAGCAAATTTTAATGAATTTAGAGACTTATTTTACTAAAAAAATAATTTAGAAACCTAAATTTCATTAAAGTGATAATTCAAAGAGCATTTCATCTTTTTTTTTTTTTTCTTTCCAAACAGTTTTGTCTTATTCTTTAAGGGAAAAAAATCACACCATTAGTCCTCACCTATCACATAATATAATAAGAGAAAAAAATCACACCATTAGTGCTCACCTATCACATAATTTTGTCGTATTATTAATTTAATTGCCATCATTAGTTACTTTTAATTTAATTATTCCACTTTAAATAGAAAAGTTCAGGAGTGGTAGAGTGAGGATTTAAGCCGTGGCCCAAAAGGATGTGGATGAGGGAGCAAATCCATAATCTTTTGGTTAAAATAATCTAAAATTAGTTCTAAAATGGTGGAGTGAGGTTTTAGAGCAAATCCAAAATCTTTTGGTTAAGATAATGTAAAATCAATTCTAAAATGTTAAACTGATTGAAATGAAATATCAAAAATTGATATATATATATATATATAGACAATATATCGACGAGATATTGGCTACATATTGAAAACTGATCATTAAAAAAACGGTTTCACCCTCAGTGAAACTATGAACTCGGGCTCAGACTCAAATTAAATTAATAATATAATATTTTAGCAGCTAGAGACTGTAATCAAACCATTTCAGCTAAAAGCCCAAGTTTAATTAACAAAATATAAACTGAAAACTTAACAAAAAATAAAGGAAAATGTTATTCAAACATCTCTTTTTACCTCTTACGAATCTTTGTTAATTTTTTCATTAAGAAGAATGTGAAAAGTAAAAATAGATATATAAATACAACTACCGAAAATAAAACATACTCTAAAAAAGTTTAATCAGGAAATAAAAAGGTAAAAAGAGATTAACAAACCCAAAAATTGGGTCCAACTTTTATTTGAGGGTGGGCAACATGGATAGGCCAGGTTCAGTCGGAGGATCCAGAGTCCAGAATGTTGTGGTAAATGAAAGTCTGACATTAGGCCCACACTTAAAAAAAATAAAGAAAAATAATTCTCCAAGAATTTTGTTAAATTCCGAATGATCCTATAACCCTTTGAATCATGGGTTTTTATCACCTTTTGTCTTTGGGCACATACAAAACTCCTCATTTTCGTCCCTTACTTTGAAGGTCTATAAAACTACCTCACGTTATAAACCACACATCAATTTCGTCCGCGTTGTTAATTTCTGTGAAAAATATCATAAAAAATGAACAAGGAGTCATTACATCCTGAATTTTTTACGAGCATTTACATCAAAATACAACTCAACCATGACTCTTGTCATCTGGCCTGGACATTTTATGAGGTATGCATTCGACGGGTGACTTTTTTTTATTTTTTATTTTCTCCAAACTCTAATCTTCATTCTCAGTTGATTACATAAAGTATCACAAACAAATTGTTGTTTAACACAAAACTAACACAAATTAATTGGGGGAGATATAAGAGTCTTCCAATGTATTTATTAATTAACTTGTAAGTGAGAGGTCTTATGTTCAAGTCTCGCTAAAGGCGAATTTGAACTATATTATTGCTAACCTATTGTGAGACTTAGCCTGCCCCCTCCCCTTACTGTAGATAATATCGTTTGTTAAAAAAAAAAAAAAAATTAACTCTAAATGATTGTGTTAAGTATGGCCATGGACATCTCTTACACACAACCAACCAATATATGTCTAGTCTAAATCTTGATTAGAGAAGAAGCTGATAACGATCTTAAGCTAGTACGTACTGGGGATTCTTATTTGATTCTGATATTAATTTACCTGCTCTCGCTTTCATTTGACTATCAATCTTCTGAGTTGTGGCTTTAGCTCATGGACCCGTGCATGCATGTTGCTTCTCTTAACAACCTCAATTATTTAAAAATCTCAGGAGAAAGAGGGACCACTTTATATGCCTATTGATGGCCAAGGATTCTCGCTCAGGGTGCTTAGCATGCGGTTGTTATTATTTTACTCAAATTTTAATATGTGTGTTTATTTATATTAATGTACTCTAGAAGTGAGGCATATAAACCTTGTCCTCCATTCTTATTACAACACGAAAATAGTACATTTTGAAATTTGTGTTCCTAATATCTATAAAGATTTCTCTTTGTTGTTCTTGGTAGGTTATTATTTGATTTTATTTTACAATTCCGTATCATATATCCTAGTTATACAAGGCTATAACTTTCTATGAAAGATATCAAACTTGGGCATTTGAAGGGGTTTGGAAAGTGACCACATTCTCTATTGGTCCTATGTTTCTTCTTACATGAAAGCTAATGACTTTTCTTGATCGACCCTATTTTTGGTCTCACCCTCATTCGGTCTTAGGTTTCTCCTTTAGAGTAAGAAAGCTTTTCTAGGGTTCGCTTTCCTATCATCCATATTTTGGTCTTATGCACACCCTCTAGAAAAGTTGAAAAGTATGAGATGCTTTCTGGTCTCGAGTGTTCTAGCTTCCTACGTGGTGTAGGTGGTTGCTTCACATTCTTTGAAGTCACAACCTATACGTTTGTTTCGTCTGTCGCTAAAAGAATGTGAGGCGCAACTTAGCTTTTAATTTAATAGTATTTCACTTTTTGACATTGAAACTTAAATTCAAATCCCTTGGTTCCGCTTGACAAAGAAAATAATTTGGAGGACATTTGCAAGTTGAACTGTGATGGAAATGTCAATTCTTCTAGCTTGAAACTAAGGAAACTAATTGATAAACCCTAGTTTCTGAAACTCAAACAGATGATGCGTATTCCCAACTGTTTTTCAGTTCCAAACGGCCGTAACATGAGATAATTGATCGAGTGCAGAGCCATCAAATTAGGTTTGAAACGGAAACGGTTTCCATCCAAAAACCTCTGCTAATTTAATTGATTAGGTTTATGATATTATGTGCGACCATAGTTTAGTTCAACAAATTAACTACTAGACAGGTGTCTTGGGATTAATTCTTAATCAGCTATCATTATTTGAGAAGAAAGATTAGTCCATGAGTCTTGACATGTTTATCCCATATGGGCTGTGACAAATTTTTATAAATAATTAATGAGAAATCAATCTCTTATATAAACCAAGGATTACATGGTAAAATACGATTATAGGCTTCTAAACATATGGTTGTGTGACAAGCTAAAAGATCCGTTTGAGTGAAGACAAGAAAAGATGAGGATCTTGGACTTGGACAATCGTTCAGACAATTTTCCACTTGATTAGACGAAATATAGTACTAATCATGCTTGCCACTCACAATTGAATTAATGGTGCTACTCGTCAAACATTAAGGCTGCAAACTCATTACACTTCTCTCTTTGTGCATAAAAACATTTAAGCTCGGTCACTTATATGTGGAGGGAAATTAATTGTTTTTATTGAAATGTCTCAATGTCAATATCTCAAATGTTTATACATCATTATTCTCATGTCATTTCAAGTGCATGAAGTTCTTTTTTAACTGCACGTAAATGAATATAAGCGGTTGATTATTGTAATTGCGCATACTTGTGAAGGCTGAAGATTACGTAATGCTCACATTTTACTCAATCCCAGTGTACTTACTGTTTGTAAATGGTAATAGTCAGCATAATCCAACTTAGGGTTCTGGATGGAAACCCCAAAACCCTAACAAAGTTGATGCCTAGACCTTACGCCACTATGACGCTGCCTCATGCTCAGGAATCAGGATATTGTTTTATATATCTTGGAGAGATCATAAAGTTATACATGGATGTAGGGCAGGCAGATATGTAACACGAATGGCCCAGTATCTAATTCCAATGATAATTTTCTTTTTGGGTAAGATAATTGAGAACAGATCAAGGAATTGTTATTAGTTGTTATTTTATAATTTCTGTACAATCTGAAGGGACACCGATCGTAACAGCAAAGCTACCATGTCACTTACAATAATATTGCAATAATATGTAGACCTTCTTAACTACTGATATTAATTAACTTCTTCAATTAGTTGCAAAATGATGAGCGTAACATTAGATAAAGGCTTACAGATAAGAAACTTTGTCAATTATGATGCTCCATCACCCGTTGGTCAGGTTGACTCAATCGTCAGTCTGTGAGACAACAAAGATTAAATAATTACACACACTAGGACTTGTAAATATAGTAAATTAGTGATGGAGAAATAACTATTTTCTCAATACTGAAAGATTCTATTTTTAATGTATTTATGTTCACTGTCACCAAAGAGATGAGTACAAATTGTGAATTAAGACAGAACAAAATGTAAGAGCTAAAGTGAAATTTTATGTAAAGTATAGCTAAAATGAACCTAAAAAAAATGGATAAGTAAATTAGTGTTGGAGAAAATAATTATTATCTCAATAATGAAAAAGGTCTTTTTTTTTTTTTAATTTCTTTAATGTATTCCTATATTTACTGCCATGCATAAAGGATGAGTTCACATGGTGAATTAAGACAAAATAAAATGTAAGAGCTACAGTGAAATTTCATGTCTTTTTATTACAACACTAATCGGGTTATATCCATCGTGCACCAATGTTGCTTTTATCATTTTTTTTTTATACGAGCACTTGCTTTTCCAGGATCCCCAACAATACATAGTTATCCCGCCAAGTGTTTCAACCCATGTTCTAAGCATAGGTGAAGTTCTCTCGTCCGAAAAGTATCGTCCATTAAAGGCCGTTATAGCTACAGAACTTTCGGTGTGAAATGCTAAGAGAGGAGCCCTCTTACCTACCAATGGAAAGATCTCTGTGCGTGGCGTGATAAGGAATCTTTTAAAAGATCTCATGAGACCACCCACTATTATTATGAAAAAAAATATTGCCCTTTGCTGCTAGGAGAGTCAACAACTTTTGTTAGAGTTGTACCTTGAGTCGAATTGATCGTTTCATGTGCAACGTCCATCAATGAAGGAGGTCTCAAATTTTTTATTTTTGACTTATTCCTATATTCACTGTCATGCACAAATGATGAGTACATATTGTAGAGCCTAAAATAATCCCAAAAATTCTAGAGGCGACACGTGGACTTTTTATTCAAGAAGGACAAGATTGCCCTCAATAAATGGGCAAGCTTCTCAGATGCACCCACGCACAGCTCATATCCCTGAAAGATTCAGTAGCTGAACACAACTGCCCATAGCTCACCTGCTCTTGGCAAGGAATTAAAGATAAGGATTAATTATCCAAATCCTATCTTTAATACATTCCTAATTGAATATTGACTCCAATCAAGTAAGTAATCGTAATTAAGGATTATTACCCTTTTATCTCAAGATATTATCTCCTATTAAATATCTTGGGAATATTTAGAGAATATTTCTCCATTAAACCCTATATGCCGGCCCTAGCCCTATAAATACCCCACATTCTACCAAATTTTGAGGGCTTTTGCAACCCTAAAAAGCCTTAAACACTATACTCTCTCAGAGAAACTAACTTAGGCATCTAAGATCCGTTGATCTAACCCCACCCACCTCGTGGGCGTGTGAGGCTCAGGTTTTTTTATCAAAGGTGTTGATTGTTTTGTAGGTGCATTTTCGTCAAGACTGAAGACGGTGGAAATTTGCATCCACAAATTGGTGCTTTCATTGAAAGCTGATTCAAAATACTCGAATAAGCCTATCGCATTAGTTTCTTGAATTTTCTGTTATGTTGAATTTCTCACACGTCGTATCAATTAATTTTTTCCTAGAAAAGTTTCTTGATCAATCCGTGGAGAAAGGATACAATGGTAGGAAATTCAGAAACTACGACAAACGGAACCTCATACGTGGAAGGATTTGGACTGGAGAGTGAAGACGAGGACATAGCCCCACGACGAAGATCCTCAAGGCTCAACGCGACGGCAGGAAGAGCCCTACCGCCACGGAACACAACCTTTGCTGTGACCTAGCAGCCGCGGCAAGGCCACCAGGCCACGACACCACCCACCAAACCATTATGCAACCAAACCCTAGGCAGGAGGCCCCAAACTTGGCAACTGCCACATCAAGCCCTAGGCAGAATGCCCAGCCTAATGTAGCAGCTGGCCTTGTTGCACAACAGGCTCGAATCCGAGCCCAGAATTTGGCAGCTACTGCTAACTAAGTAGCTCAGCAGGCCCAAGCCCAAGCCACTCAGCCAGCAGGCCAAAATGTGGCAGCCCAACAGTCAGAAGGGCCTACGGCCATACAGATCCAAGGCGAGCAGGTGCCAGTCCAATGCACCTCACAGTCTGCTTTAACGACCCGACCTGCGGTCTACTTTGACGACCCGATCTGTGGCCCGCTCTGACAATCCGACCTGCGGCCCAACCCATTCCGAAGCCACCTCTAGCGGTCCAGATTCCTACCACAGGTCCTACGATTGACTTAGGGTTACTTACACCCCACTTTTCTGCAGGACTTCCCGTTCTGAGCTCAAGCTTTGTACCTGCAATTCACTATACTTCCACCACGCATAGAGACACTCATTATCTGGACTCTTCCAATCCAAATGGCGAGTACCACCTGTGTCAGTAGGTTGCCAATTTGATAAACGCCCTCGCACAGCAGACCACCTTGGTGAACTAACTCCTCAAGCGCATCGAGATGCAACGTGCCCCAGGTGAGGTGTCCCAAAGCAGGACAAAGGCAGAAGAACGTGACTCATTCCAATGATGTCCCAGCAAATAGCTGCTCAGCTCGCCACGAATTGAACGTTTGGCTAATCTACACTCTCGTTTGGGCCCTCGGGGAAACATCTTCTCCCGTCTAGATGCGTAAAGAAACGTTCATTCCCGACTTGGCTCACGAGTTAGTCTGCATTCAAGGTTGAGTTTACGCTTCGACGAGCACTCAAGACCTTCCGGGAGAAACTTCCACATGAGGCTAAGCCCACAATGAGATTCTTCTACGAGGCAATGGAGTAAGCAGCCGCATGACGCACAAAGAAGAGCACGTGAGCAATCCAGCTCAAATTCCACTAGCAGACCCCGCCAGGTGCGACTGCGAGTAGCACAGCTAGAACCACATGCATCGTGATTGCAATACAGACGAGCAGGACATGTGAAAAGCAACATAGACAACAGGCCAGCACCAGGGGCAGCTGGACGCTTCACTACCCCACCAGGCGTAAATCCAGGATGAAGTACAAAAGCTTGTAGTAGAGTAGCTTTGCAGATTTCAGCTCATTGACACTACCGACGATGCCCTCGGTAGAGATGTGGCCAACCTGAGCAGGTTACCATTTACAAACGAGATCGAGCGGTTGGAGCCACTGCGACCCGCCACATTTCACTTGGTTTAGAGGAGATGAAGATCCGAACAGACACTTGATGCACTACCAAAGTGCCGTGACCCTCTACGCTAACAATGACGCTCTCATGTGCAAAATCTTTGCCACGACTGTATAAGGCGATGCTTAAGATTGGTTCCACACCCTACCGCCATGTTCAATCCGGAACTTTGATGAACTTTCCTTGGTTTTCACTAAGGAATATTCGTCTTATCGCTCGATCAAGATGAGGTCTAACCATATTTTCAGCATAAAAAAATGATCTGAAAAAGTCACTCTGTACCTATGTTAAGAGATTCAAGGCAGAAAAGGCAAAGATTTTCAGATGCAATGATAACATCGCATGTTCAAGGACTCCTAGCATATCATCCACTTTTTGGAGAATTGATTATGGGCGAGAACCTGTCCCTGGCAAACTCTTATGCTTTGGTAGAAAAGCATTCCCTCTGGGATAAAGAAAAGTGTTCCCAGAAGCTGCTTGAGTAGCCGCGCAAAGAAGCAGAATCGACTCAAAAGAAAGTGAGCAACAAATTGCTCGATAACAAAAGCCAGCCAGGTGACAAACGCAGGGACCAGACCCCAGCTAAGGGGGCGCAGCACCCAAGAAGTACACCAGGTTCTCAGTCCCAGTCAGCCAGATCCTTTGCGACCTCAAGGATAAGCCATGGTTCAAGCCGCCACCACCTTTAAAAGGCGATAACTCTAAGATAGACCAGACCAAGTACTGTACATTCCATAGAGGTCTTAGGCACACAACTAATGATTACACCACATGGATGAGGTACCTTGAGCAACTCATGAAGGAAGGCAAATGTGACCAGTATGTCGACAGACCAGCTGCCCGGCCAAGGCGAGAAGTAGATGTCAATGCCGAACCCCCAACCAAGACAATCCGAATCAACAGAATCTTTGCCAAATCCAATCATCTGGGGGTTACCAATAACTCCAAGAAAAGGAATATCCAGCATGCGAGATCTGTCAATCAGGTTCAAGCCATAGATGTTGTACCTGGACCAATCGTCATCTCTACTGAGCAGGACGTTGAGGGAGTAGATTTTCCCCACGACGACACCCTAATGATTTCTGTACAACTGGGCCATGCCATCGTTGACAGAGTCATGGTGGACAACGGCAGCTCAGTCAACCTCATACAACTGTCATTCATCCAGTAGATGTGCCTGGAAAACACGATCCAACGCAAAGCAGAGGTCTTGACCGGATTCAACGAATTCACCTCAACTGTCATTGACGCCATCATACTCGATGTAACCAGCTCACCGATTATTTCATTGCAGACCTTCATGATTGTCAGCGACCCATCTCCTCATAATGGGATATTGGACCGACCATGGCTATTGAAGATTGGAGCTGTAACCTCGATTGAGTACCAGAAAATCTGATTTCGCATCTCGGGAAGAACAGTCGGAGAAATCAAAGGTGACCAGGCCATGTCCAGGCGAGCACTGTACAAGTTCTCAAGGAGTCGAAGAAGAAGTATTTCGCCCTAACAGTAGCAGTTGAAGTGTAGAAAGACGACTTCACCTCCGCCAAATATCAATTACAGCAGGCAGGTCCAGGTCAAAAAGATGACATCAAGGTCGACAATGCTCTAGAAGATGAATCAGGATGGAAACCCGAAGAAGACACTGATGACATCATTCTTGACCCCTACCAGCCGGAAAAAACGTCTAGAATCGACTCACGTCTGAGCTCAACAGAGAATGAAGAGTTCATGGCTTTCCTTAGGGAAAATCGGGTTGTCTTCACATGGTCACCCTCTGACATGCCCGGTATTGATCCAGAGATAGCTTGTCATAAGCTGCATGTCGATCCCGCTTCCAAACCTTTGATCCAAAAAAGACGACATTTTGCACCCGAGCAAGTGACAATTATTGAGGCGGAGATCAACAAGTTACTAGAGGCTGGATTTATTGAGGAACTGGCACACTCAGCATGGTTGGTTAATGTCATGCTAGTAATGAAAAAAGAAAAGGGCAAATGGAGAATATGCGTGAATTACACCGACCTCAACAAGGCATGCCCTAAAGACAACTATCCGGTTCTCTGAATCGACCTGCTTGTCGACTCAACATCCGGGAACCAGCTGCTCAGCTTTTTGGACACATACTCATACTACAACCAGATTGCCATGCACAAGCCTGATAAAGAAAATACCGCATTTGTGATCGAGCGAGGCACATACTGCTATAAGGTCATGCCCTTTGGCCTTAAAAACGCAGGAGCAACCTACCAGCGACTCGTAAACACAATGTTCAAGAAGCAGATCGGAGTTACCATGGAAGTCCACGTCGATGACATCATGATGAAAGGTAAGCAGAGGTCATACCATATTCACAACTTGGCAGAAAATTTTGCTATTCTCAGAGAATATAACATGAAGCTCAACCCAGCCAAGTGCACATTTGGCATCTCCTCGGGATGATTCTTAGGGTACTTTGTAACCCAACGAGGAAACGAGGCTCATCCAAGGCAGATCAAAGCGATTATAGACATGAAATCGCCCATAACTTTGAAGGAGATCTAGGATTTAAATGGACAAATAGCCGTACTCAATCGCTTCCTTTCGCGATCTACCAACCGATGCAAGTTTTTCTTCAAGGCAATAAAAAATGCGCAAAATGACAAGTGGGGCGATGAGTGCGAGAAAGGATTTCAGGACCTGAAGCAATACCTGACATCACCTCCACTACTATCCAAACTGGAAGCAGCGGATAACCTATACATTTATCTGGCGGTATCAGAAGTAGCAGTAAGTTTTGCCCTCATACGAGAAAAGTTGGGGGCCCAATTGCCTGTATTCTACATATCCAAAGCTTTCCTCGATGCGGAAACCAGATACCCGAAGAATGAAAAACTAATTTTGGCGTTAGTTATTACAGCTCGAGAGCTTAGACCCTACTTTCAAGGGCATCTGATCATCGTCATGACCCAGTACCCACTGCGATCAGTCTTACATAGCCCAGACATTTCTCAACGAGTCATGAAGCGGGCGTTGGAACTTGGTCAATATGGCCTAGTATACCAACCCCGCACAGCGATAAAAGCCCAAAACATTGGCGGACTTCATAGCAGAATTCACCTCAAGCTTGAAAAATGCAACAACACAGCCCTAAAACACCCCAGAGGTAGTCGAGCACGCCATAGCCATACTTGCCTCACCAAATAGAGATTTTTGGCATTTGCAAGTTAATGGATCATCCAACTATCAAGGCTCGGGAGTAGGTCTAGTTCTCACTACCTCAAACGGCTCGATGCTTGAGTAGGCGATCACTCTGAGCTTCAAAGCATCAAATAATGAAGCGAAGTATGAAGCCCTACTAACAGGTCTCTGATTGGCAAAAGACCTAACGGTGAAGAAGCTTACGATATATTCCGATTCCTAGCTGATTACCAACCAAACCTCAGAGGGGTACGCAGCAAAGCATCCAAAGATGGCCTGATACCTTGAAGAGGTACGAGAGCAGCTAGCGATGTTTCAGACATACACACTCACTCAGGTTCCACGAGCAGAAAATGCCTACATAGACGTATTGGCAAGCCTAGGCTCTACGCTAGACCATCAGCTTAAGCGCTTCATCTTAATCGAGTACTTGGAAAAGCCAAGCATAAATGAGGAACCAGCTATCGAGGTGGCACAGATTAGCACAACCCTGAGTTGGCAAGATCCCATCATCGACTACATAGTCAATGGAACACTCCCCGTAAATAGATTGGAGTATTGGAAGCTCCAAATGAAGGCAGAACACTACTATATGTGGAATAGCATGCTTGTTCAAAGATCATTTTCAAGACCACATATTTGCTGCTTATTGCCTCCCGACGACCTGAAGATTCTTAGCTTAATCCACGAAGACGTCTGTGGAAACCACTCTAATGACCGTTCATTGGCGCAAAAAGCTTTCAACACTGGCTATTATTGCCGAACCATGCATTAAGATGCCAAAGAGTATGCACAAATGTGTGACAGCTGCCAGCGTTTCAAGCCCGTGCCAGCACTGCCTACTAATGAACTCTACCCGCAAACAAGCATATGACCATTCATGCAATGGGCGATCGACTTGGTAGGACCAATGTCACCTGCTACTGGGGGTAGAGGCATGATGATCATAGCAACCAACTACTTCACAAAATGGGTCGAAGTCGAACCCATAACCACAACTACCCAGACGGACATAAAGCGCTTCATATGGAAAAACATCATCTACCGCTTCGACATCCCACACTCGATTGTCACCGACAATGGTCCACAGTTCATGGCAAAAACTTAGCGAAGTTTTTCGAAAATTATGTCATCAAGCAGCACATGTCCACGCCCCGATATCCACATGGCAACGAGCAGGCCAAGGTATTTAACAAGACCATCCTCAATTGCCTCAAGAAGACCTTCTCAGACAAGAAGGGCAAGTGGCCAGACGAGCTTCCCAATGCTTTATGGGCATATTGCACCACCAAAAGGCGAGCAACCGGCAAAACTCCATTCTCACTGGTGTATGGTTCTGAGGCAATCATTCATCCCAACGTCGTAGCGCTAAGCATCAGTATTGTACTGCCGAACCTTAAGCAGAACGAAAAGGAGATGGCCACCAACTTAGACCTGGCAGAGGAGATGCGCAAGAAGGTTATCACCCGCATTACAGCTTATCAACAACATCTCATCTTCAGCTACAACAAAAGGGCAAAAATCCTGCAGTTCCAACCAGGAGACTTAGTCCTCAGAAAAGCCTTCATCACCACCCGACCGAAAGGCTCTAAAAAGATAGCTTCCATCTGGGAAGGTCCGTACAAAATCAACCGAGTAGGCGGAAGGAGTAGCTACACCCTCACCACTACGAGCGACAAAGAATTCGACAAGCTATGGAATGCCTACAACCTGAGAAGGTACTATGTGTGACCTCCCACCATTCTTTGGACCCTGTTCAAGACAAAAAAGTTCAAAGACTTAAGCAGCTCGACTAACAGAGACCTCGCATGCCAAGGATTATCAGTTGTTATGACATTATTGCCTATGAGCAAAGTCAATAAAAGCCTCTATTTTTCAATGAAGATCGAATGAACTATTCGCAAGCCTAGGCCAAATGCATAAAAAAACCAACCATCTCATGTGATAAGCAGAAAACACATGTTGCCTTGCAGACATGGTGTAGGACACCCTCGGCTCGGCAGACATGATGTAAGACACCCACTGCCCAGCAGACATGGTGTAAAACGTCTGCTGCCCGGCGGACATGGCGTGAGAATGCCCACTTCCCTGTAGACATGGAGTAAGATGCCTTCTGCCCTGCAGGCATAGCATGACTATGTGACAAGCCGAAGATGTCATCTGTACGTTTTGACATAGTGTATCCGGAATATCCAGACATAGATGGGTAGTATGACTGCTCAGTTTCCCTTGATGTTAGCGACTACCTGAGCCAAACGACCCCTAGAATTGACCAAAATAGTTTTTCCACGAGAATAGACTTAGCCAACTGAAGGATTCAATTCTGCGGGACCCGGGTCTCTAGCCGGAAGATACAATTAAGTGCAGGACCCCTACTCATGAAAGATGTCACGTGAACAAGATGGTCCGTCCTCAACGTGCAAATCTTCATGAAGTGGATTGATTTTAAAGTGTTGTAATACTAGTTAAGTGACCTGCGGAATCAAAGTTGTGACTCGGAAGGATATGGTCTATGAGAAGTGACTTCGCCTATATTTCACCCAAAAAAATGCCTTTGAGAGCCAAGGATGATGCCTTAAGTGGTTACGCGGAATGTCTACTTCTATAAGTAAGACGCCCGGCTGACGACCATACGGCTATAAGCTTAAGGTAGCCGTAAGCCGATACCTACACCTGCTATGACTACGCGGACTTGCCTGCTTACTTGCAAGTAGCACTTCCGGCCGACAGTCTATGGTTTAAGTTTTGCTGGGACAAAGTCGAGTGTCATGACTATAGTAGCTACGCAGACTTCATTTGCTTCCAAAGAGAAGCACGAGTCCGGCTGACGGCTCTATAAGTTAAAAATTTTGCATCGCGCCTCGGGATGGCCAAGGCTTAAGAAGCCACAAAGTCGAGTGTCATGACTATAGTAGCTACGCAGACCTCATCTGCTTCCAAAAATAAGCACGAGTCAGGCTGATGACTCTATAAGTAAAAAATCTCGCAACATGCCCTGGGAGGGCCAAGGTTCCAGAAGCCACAAAGTCAAGTGTCACGACTATAGTAGCTACGCGAACCTCATTTGTTTCCAAAGAGAAGCACAAGTTCGACCGACGACTCTATAAGTTAAAAATCTCACATCGCGACCCGGAAGGGCCGAGGCTTAAGAAGCCACAAAGTCGAGTGTCACGACTATATCAGTTACACTGACCTCCTCTGCTTCCAAAGAGAACCACGAGTCCGGCCGACGACTCTATAAGTTAAAAATCTCGCATCGCGCCGTGAGAGAGCCAAGGCTCAAGAAGCCACAAAGTCAAGTGCCACGACTATAGTAGTTACGCAGACCTCCTCTACTTCCAAAGAGAAGCACGAGTCCGACTGACGGCTCTATAAGTCAAAAATCTAGCAACATGCCCCATGAGGGCCAAGGCTTAAGAAGCCACAAAGTTGAGTTCCACGATTATAGCAGTTACATGGACCTCATCTGCTTCCTATGAGAGGAATGAGTCTGGCTGACGGCTCTCTAAGTCAAAAATCTCGCAACATGCCCTGGGAGGCCAAAGCTCATGAAGCCACAAAGTCGAGTGTCACGACTATAGTAGCTACGCGGACCTCCTCTACTTCCTACGAAAGGCACGAGTCCAGCCAATATAAGTCAAAAATCTCACAACATGCCCCATGAGGGCTAGAAGCTCAAAAAGCCACTAAAGTCGAGTGTCACGACTATAGTAGTTACGCGGACCTCCTCTGCTTCCTACGAGAAACACGAGTCTGACCGACGGCTCTATAACTCAAAAATCTCACAACATGCCCTGGGAAGGCTAAAGCTCACGAAGGTATCTAAAGCCGAGATTCACAGCAATAGTAGCTACACAAACTCACCTACCTCCTATGGAGACAACGAGTTCAGCCGCTGGCCCTATAAGTTGGAAATCCAACATTTTTTCCTTTTGCAGGTAAAGCTCTAGAAGCCACAAAGCCAAAACTAAAGTCTAAAGTGATCGCGCAAGTCAACTGCTCTATTGGAGTAGCCCACTCGACTGCCCGTCCTACGGTAAAGTTTTGCAAGACGCTTCAAACAGGCAAGGCTCCCAAAGCCCTGAAGCTGAAACTGAAACCTAAGTGACAACGTGGGATGAACTACTTCATTGAAGTAAGTACACCCAACCGCTCGTCCTATGGTAAAGTTTTGTAAAAGACATGGTGAAATAGGAGGATGGAGCAAAAACAAGGAAAGCTGTTTATTAAATTTCTAACAAATTGATAAACCGGCTCGAATGCCAACAAAGTCCAAGCAAAACAGAACAAAAAGGAAAATAAGAAAACTCTTAAGTCTAAGCAAAAAGACTACTCATTAGCAACCTGTGCAACCACTGGTTCCTCGACTACCACGTTTTCCGCAGTCGTGCCATTCCCAGCAACTAAAGCTTTCATCAGTTTATCCTCAGCCGCTCCTACCTGGACTGTTTGACCTTCAATTGCTTCACCAAAGGCAGCCTTAAACGAGAAATCAAGCAGATCAACTGGAGAAATAGAGAAAGTCTGGAAGTCCTTCTCGGAAA
Organism: Pyrus communis; assembly: GCF_963583255.1. Classification (NCBI taxonomy): domain Eukaryota; kingdom Viridiplantae; phylum Streptophyta; class Magnoliopsida; order Rosales; family Rosaceae; genus Pyrus; species Pyrus communis. Next base: position 16,563,542 of record NC_084819.1, read on the forward strand.
ACTCATAATTCGACGGCTTGCCCTAAAGATGGTCTACATAGCCAAGCTTGTAGAAATCGGCCTGACAAGAAGCAAGCGCCACTTCGTGACCAACTTTCTCATTCTTCAACTGCGCATTCTCCTCAATAAGCCCAGTATGAGCACCCTGTAGCTCATCCAACTCCTTTTCAGGTTCACGTTAGCAGACAACGCACCTTGTAGATCCACTTCTTTGGACTCAAGCTTACTGGCAATCTCTTTGAGACGAGACACTTCAGCTTGCATGAAGATAAGCTCCTCGTCCTTGGCAAAACAAGCAGATCGTAGCTCCGAATTGACACGCTCAAGGTCATCGACCACCAAAGAAACATGACTGATTTCCTTCTTTGCAGTTTCCAACATCACCTGAGTCGCACTAAGCCTAACATTCAAATGGGCGGCCTCCTCACGAGTGATCTTCAACTGCAAAGAAGTAGGGGCAAAGACATTAGACCCCTTCAAAACGGCGAGTTCATATTCGAGCTTTGATCTTTTCAACAGCTGAACGAAGCTGAGCCATCACCACCGCTTATGGCCGATATCATCCTTCACCCACTTGACGCGAACCCTAAATGGAATCGCATGCTTGTACGCCTTAAGAAAATCCCGAAATAGCTTATCAGAATTAATCTTGACATGCGCAACCTTGAAGTAACCCACCTTATCGGAAGAACCACCTTGAAGATATAAAAGTGGAGGATATTCATCACTTTTGCAGTCGGAGAAAGACATCTCAGAGTCTCTGCAAAAAGCATGAAGAAAAAATATATATTTAGAAGGCAGTTTTTTTTTTAAAAAATAAAAAAAAAAGAAAAAAGAAAAGGAAGTATGCATATATATACCTAAGAAAAGCAGCACAGATGCGGCCCTCCTTCCTCTCATATCCTCCATGCGCAAGGCGCCCCAGGAAGAAAACCCAGGCCTCATGGCCCAGGTCCTGCGCACAGGAGGGCCAACCCACGCCGGTCCCTCACCTTCTCTTCCCACTACCCAGGCACCAGCACAACAGCCATGGAGACCTAGCCTAAGCTGGTCTCCCCACGTCAACCAACACCCTTGCTACACCACCTCCAGCCCATGGCCTCCCTGCCACACCATTCATGCATCCTTGGCACCCACCAAGCCAAATTTTCAAGCCTCAAGGCTCCCAAAAATTCAAGATGAAGAAAAAATTTAAATTTTTCTTACCTTGGTGCAGCACGGAAAAGAAAAAGAACAACGAAAAACGACTCTTCACAAGGGCAAGAAAAGAAGAACGCTAGGGGAGGCGGAAGAAAAAAATATCCTCTGGCTTCTCTTTCTTGTTGGAATAATGATTGTTCTCCAAATTTATTTAATCCACTGTTTAACGCAGAATTAAATAGGTATTGGGGCAATTATTTTCCTTTTCCTAGAAGAAGTCTATCTCCAAATCAAGGAAGAATATCAAGTTCAAATTGGTAACAACTCTACAAACCCAAGCAACTTGAGATTTCTACACCTACTGGCCTTTCCATGCGAGTAGCACAGTAGGTGTGGGGGCATTTGTGGAGCCTAAAATAATCCCAAAAATTCTAGAGGCGACACGTGGACTTTTATTCAAGAAGGACAAGATTGCCCTCAATAAATGGGCAGGCTTCTCAGATGCACCCACACGCAGGTCACATCCCTGAAAGATTCAGCAGCTGAACACAACTGCCCACAACTCACCTGCTCTTGGCAAGGAATTAAAGATAAGGATTAATTATCCAAATCCTATCTTTAATACATTCCTGATTGAAGATTGACTCCAATCAAGTAAGTAATCATAATTTAATTCAATTAAGGATTATTACCCTATTATCTCAAGATATTATCTCCTATTAAATATCTTGGGAATATTTAGAGAATATTTCTCCATTAAACCCTAAATGGCCAGCCCTAACCCTATAAATACCCCACATTCTACCACATTTTGAGGGCTTTTGCAACCCTAAAAAGCCTTAAACACTTTACTCTCTCTGAGAAACTAACTTAGGCATCGGAGATCCGTTGACCTAACCCCCTCCCCCAACTCATGGGCTGAGGCTTAGGTCTTTGATCAAATGTGTTGATTGTTTTGCAGGTGTATTTTCATCAAGACTGAAGATGGCGAAACTTTGCATCCACACGTATGGTGAATTAAGATAAAATAAATTGTAAGAGCTAAAGTAAAATTTTAGGTAAAGTATAACATTATATTAAAAAAAATAAACCTAAAAAAATCGGGTCATAAAACATCATGAATGTTTTGTATTATAAGTCAATATTTAAGCACTCTTCTAGAAATATATATCATTTTGTAAGTCTCATATCTTCGTATTCATTTGAAATGAAGTAAAGATATTGCAATGTATATTATTTTTTGTCCACTGTGAGGGATAGTGTACCATGCCATGCCAGTGGCTGCGAGTGATATGTCCATTAACGAGGACTAGAGTTGCCTAATGGCAGCTTTACCTACTTTCCATGCTTGTCTCCTGCCTTTTGCTGAGAGCCAATTCACTAACCACTAACTCAAAATTTAACTTAATACAGACCCTTTTCACTTATAATCATAAACTAATATTTCTTTTGGCATGTGATGTCAAGTATAGCTTACAGAATTGACATCTCTGAGATTTTATAATCCTAATTCCCAAAAGACATTCCAAGTGTAATCTTCCCTCCACTGCTTTCGCATTCATAAATCTCAGTTTTATTTGGTTAATTTTGTCTCTACTACTCACATCTCTATCACTGCCTTATAAGTGGAGTGGAATGCCAGGTCAATGGGCCGCGCGCATCCAACATATTTAATACATACTTTTTGTGTTGATAAGATACAAAAAATGCTTTACTTAAGAATTTGATTCAAAGATCCAAAATACTATTAAGCAATCAGATTAATTGCTGTGGTTGGACCAAGAGAAATTATAATATAAAAGAGGCTAATTGTATTTTGCTAAGCATAACGATGTGGTTAATTAATATAATAGCAACCTTCTTTTGTTTGATATCACCATTTGGCCTTAATAGTAGAAACAATGTTTTAGAATTCGCTAATGCATGTTTGGTTCAAAGAGCTATGCCTTGAGATAGTTTTTTTAGTGTATTCTTATGCATCAACAGTTAACAATTATTCACATATGTGTAAATTGTTAATCTTTTATTTTCATGGTTAAGGAGAAATGTGTGCTAGCGACCGGTCCTCATCAATTGTTTCACTTCTTTATTGAAAAGTGATTTACACACATTTTTCTTTATCTTCCCCACATTTCAATTCATTTATAATCACTAGATTGAATAAATTAAAAATAAACCAATGAACATAAATAAACATATATGTTCAGAAGAAGAAAGGAAGTGCATGCAAATGATTTCTCCTGTACTACTATCCTTTATCACAATGGTCTTGAAACATTGGTTATTCACTAAAATGAATTAATTTCTTACGCAAAACTTGATCAATAATTATTTGGGTGCTAGCTAGCTTGCTAGCAATGAAAAAGCAGAGAAATGTGTGAACAAAATTTTGTATCTACCTATTTATCTATTAGCTTTTTCCTTGGACCATGTTTTGCTCTACATATTGGGTATTAGTTTTGTTGTTTTCTTACCGGTTGCTAAGATTTCCACAATCCTCTGAAGTGAACATGGATGTCTACTCACGAATATCTCTCTCTTCTCTCACCCAGAGTCATAATCCTTAACCCCACATGGTCCTCAATAAGCCAAGGGGGTTACAAACTCTTGCAATATTATTGATCATACAGTGCCAAATACATATAGATAAATAAAAATTGATCAATGGTTTATACGTCTTTCTCTCTTAACGTGACAAGTTACGTCAAATAAAAAATAAACACAAATATATATACAACCGGTTACAACTAAACTTGGATGAGTAAGAAAGGTTCGAAACTCATTAACCTAGCTAGTTTTGTAGCTTGATCCGTAAAAAAGAAAAACTGTGCTAAGTCTATTTCCCTGCATCTGATTTCAAGGACAAGAGAAGCATATATAGATCTAGTAACAGCTGCACATAGGGAAGTGCACTTGGAAAGAGACTTGGGAGCCAACTTGATAGGAAGTGGGTCTAGTAAATCGACTATTAGTACAATTAATCATCAGGTCATTAAACATTATTCATCACCTTTTAACAAAAAAGGAAAAAGGAAATCAAAGGGAGATGGATTCAGATGACTCAGAAAAAGTTGTATTAGGGTATTGATCAAAAAAAAAAAAAAAAAAAAATTAGGGTTTTCACCAGAAAAGGTTTAGGCCACCTAAGTAAATTATTACCATTCTTTTAGGAATCTAAATCGTGCCAGGAAAGTTTTATTCATGAACCAAAGAAAAAAAATATAAAGAGCAAGTTCAATGCTAATTTTTTCTCAATTTTTTAGTGTAAATATATAACTATATTAGAAAGAAAAAAAAAATATGAAGAGGGCTTATTACTTAGTTCCAATTACAACCTTTGTCTAGAAGACTAAAAGTGCATCCCAAATAATATTAGCACTAGCTCTTTAAACACTACTACAAAAAACACTTTGGCCGACGAAATAAGATTTGTTGCGCAAAGTATGATTTCGTCGCTCAAAACCTTGCGAGAAGAAATTTTTGTCTCACATGATTGGTCGCGTAAAGCTCGTTACGATAGAGTTTGTGCGACGAAGATAAATATTTGTCGCACAAAGTGCCCTTGCGCAACAAAATATTCGCCGCGCAAAGTTTTTGGTTTTTTATTTATTTTTTGTTTAATTAAATTAATTTAATATTTTGGACAAAATTAATTGTTTGTGAGACGAAATATTTTGTTGCGCAAGGTATTTTATTTTTGTTTTATTATTTCTCTTATTTTAATTTAATTATAGTAATTATTTGTGTGACGAAATATTTGGTAGCGCAAGATCTTTCAAATTTTTACTTTTCTAATTTAATTTAATTGTATCTTTATTGTAACATCCCACATCGCCCAAGGGAGTGATCCTTATATGTATATTCCCATCCCTACCTAGCACGAGGTCTTTTGGGAGCTCACTGGCTTCGGGTTCCGTAGGAACTCCGAAGTTAAGCGAGAAGGGGGCTAGAGCAATCCCATGATAGGTGACCCACTGGGAAGTTGCTCGTGAGTTCCCAAAAACAAAATCGTGAGGGAATGGTAAGCCTAAAGCGGACAATATCGTGCTACGGTGGTGGAGCGGGCCCGGGAAGTGATCCGTCCCAGGCCGGGATGTGACAATTGGTATCAGAGCCTAACCCTGACCGTGATGTGCCGACGAGGACGTCGGGCCCCTAAGGGGGGTGGATTGTAACATCCCACATCGCCCATGGGAGTGATCCTTATATGTATATTCCCATCCCTACCTAGCACAAGGCCTTTTGGGAGCTCACTGGCTTCGGGTTCCGTAGAAACTCCGAAGTTAAGCGAGAAGGGGGCTAGAGCAATCCCATGATAGGTGACCCACTGGGAAGTTGCTCGTGAGTTCCCAAAAACAAAACCTTGAGGGAATGGTAAGCCCAAAGCGGACAATATCGTGCTACGGTGGTGGAGCGGGCCCGGGAAGTGATCCGTCCCGGGCCGGGATGTGACATTTATTTTGTTTAATTACTTTAATTTAAATTGACATATTCAAAATAAAATTACATATGAAAAATAGTGATCAAAATTATCCATAATATATATTATATTAAAATTGTACACATAAATTAACAAAGTACAATAATAAAATCCTAATACAAGTCTAATGTGGTGGTAGTGGCGGAGGATATGGTCCGATAGAGTCATAAACCTCAACTTTCGCCGTCAAAGTCTTGACAATTCCCTACGAACAAAACAAACATAGTCAAATAACCAAAAAACAACATAAAATAATACCAAAAAATTGGCATAATCTCCCATACAATTAGCCTACCCCAAACTCCACCCCACACCAAACCCAATTAATTAACTCCAAAAACACATATTAATGAAAAAAATTAAAATTTGGGGAGAAAATACCTTTTGGCAAGATTGAGAGTGAGTAAGAGGAGTGAGTGTGCGAGAGTTAGAGGAGATGGTGAGAGAGAAATGAGAGAGTGAGTGAGAGTAAGAGATAGAGATTAAGTGAGAGGAGTGAGTGTGAGAGAGGGTCGGATTTGGGGAGAGGAAAAGAGAGGAGAGGTAAGAGAATAGAGAAAGACATTGAGAAAATTGTGGAGGAGTTATTTTAGTTTTAAAAACCGTATCACTTTGTGCGATGAAGGATATGAGTTTGAACGATGAAATTGGTTGCGTAAAGTCTTAAAAAAAAATTCCCGCGTCACATTTTCGGCGCCCGCCCAAATTTTAGAGTTTTGCGCAACAAAATTTTGGTTGCACAAAGTCTGAAACAAATTTTTTTTAAAAAAAATTCCCACGTCCCATTTTTGGCACCCATCAAAATTTAAGGATTTTGCGAGATGAAATATATGTTCGTCGCGCAAAATTTTTATAAATAATAAAAAAACAAAATAATTTTATTTTACAAATTAAAATAAATAGAGTTTAGGCAACCAAATGTTGATTTGTCACGCAAAGAAAATAATTTAATTTAACAATATAAAATATAAATTAAATAAAAAACAAATAAATAAATAGGATTTAGGTGACGAAATATTGATATTCGTCGCCCAAAGTTTTTAAAAAATAATCAAAACTTATGAAAATAACTATATTTTAAAATTTATAATATAAAATTAATTAAAAAAATTGTTTAGGCAACGAAATATTTAGATTTCGTCGCACAAAGGTTTTTAAAAAAATAATTTTTTATGTTTGTAAAGACTTTGCGCGACGAATTTTAAAATTTTGTCGCGCAAAGTGATTTTGAGCGATGATGTTTGTTTCGTCGCTTAAAATTTCATCGTGCAAAGTGACTATGCACGACGATGTGTGTTTCGTCGCGCAAGGAGTTTTTTTTACTAGTGAAACCACTCTAAATATACATCAAGAGTCAAAGAATATCTTGCTAACTTAACTATTTTCGACACCATTACCATCAAGTCATACAAAAAAGTTTATGTTCACGGGATTACACTTCAAACGCAGTTTCTGCATATTATTAGGTTAACGACATCAGCAATCAGCATCATCTTCTCCATCCTGGTTAATTGTTCTATCAGAAACGAAATTGTTTCAGAAGTTGAGACAGATAAAAATATACTTATGTTGAAGACGGATATGACACTACATGTTTCGTCGCAAGCACAAGCCTGCTCCCAGGAGGACTATGGCCTTGAAATTACAAGACCTCGAGAAGGCCTTGGTACGTAGGGCAGGTCATCGTCTTAGGATTGTAAAATTTTCTGTTCATAATATCTCTTAAACTAATTAATCAAGAGATAGAAACCTAATCAGATAGCTTGTGTTGGAAGGGTTAATTAAGACAGTATTGGGACAGCGGTAGTGGACCAGTGTTAGTTGGATGAAAGGTAAGATGCATGTGATATGTATGCACTAGAGCCTCTATAATCATGTTTTAAGTTTGAAATGGAAGGGGATTATGTCCAACACAAAAGCTGCAAGTGTTATTAATTCACACATGTTACAACATATGTATTTATTTATTACTATTAATTAGATTTTCAGCTATAATATCAATCATGTCGTCTAATTACTTCACAACTCATGAATTAGTAAAATTACACAACATTATGGCCATCAAATGCAAATATTTTTCTTAGTGGTGCTGGTATGGACTAACAAGTGTGGCAGATACACTATATACTAATGCAGCTAGCCAATATCTAGATAGCATGATCTTCAAAATAATATTAACACCTACTTTGTTATGAATTAAAAACAATGATGTCAGTGACTGAGATACAGAACCGCACTTTCTTACTCGGCCTTTTTCTCTGATATTGATTTTAGCTGGTTGGAAAGCCACTGACCTTTGTGCATATGCACTCCAAAATCTTTAGGGTTTATGTGGACAGCAGTCACCATCCCATTAAGAAAATGTTCACACCGGCAAAAGGTAAAACTTACAGTACTGGGTACTGCCAAATGCACGGCTGATCATATATTCCTACAGTTCAGGTGGGTATATATGATCATAAAACTTTTAAACAAAATATTAATGCGCCTACACTAATAATATTGTAGTATCTGAGATTGGCTAATAGTGATATCGTGATATTGTGGTGATGTGGTCCTGTTGTTGCAAGGTATCACAATTTGTGTGGACCCCTAAGGTCAACTCCAATCGAGGGTTGGCCAAATGGCTCATTTTAGCCCTTTGATCCTCCAAGATATTAATATTTTAATGAACAGTACATGACCATATTTGCCTCCATCTCCAACCGAGGGCCATATGGCTCATTTTAGCCCTGTCACAAAAAACCGTCTCCAACCGAGGGTCAAATGGCCATAGGGCCAAACATAATTTATTATTTAAATTTAAAAATTACAACAACTTAAATTTATGTTGTATAATTTTTATGTTGGTTAATGTTATTTAATGTTATTTCATATTGTTTAATGTTGTTTCATGTTACTTAATTTAATTTAATGTTGTATAATGGCTTAGTAAGTTATAGGAAAAAAAATAGAATTTAAAAAAAAATATGAAACAAATTTTGTAAAATAGAAGTTATAGGAAAAAAAATGGAATTTAAAAAAAATATATGAAACAAATTTTGTAGAATAGAAGTTATAGGAAAAAAATTGAATTTAAAAACAAGATGAAACAAATTTTGTAAAATAGAAGTTATAGGAAAAAATAGAATTTAAAAATAGAAGTTACAAGAAAAGAATTTTGTAAATAAAAAATTAATAATAAAACTGTAAAAAAAATTCAAAAATAACGGCTAGCTGACGTCAGCTAGCCGTTGTATTCAAATTTTTCCCAACTATTCGTGTCGGTTATAACTGACACTATTTCTCTTATTCCTGTCAGTTATATCCGATAGTTTTAAGCAAAAAATTTTGCCAGCCTGGGGCTGGCTGGCTGGAAGGGGCCAGCCTTTTGGCCCTTTCAGATTCCGTGGGGCCCATGAGCCTTCGGTTGGAGACGATTTTCGAGCTATTTTCAGCCATCTGGACCCTTCGGTTGGAGATGGCCTAACACATCATGGGGTCCTACACCCAACTAAGCCTTGCAGTACTATTTCTTTTTAAAACATTTATTTAAATTTTTAAATTTGCTTCTCGAGTCTCTTTTACATGCAAATTATAGTTTAATACATACAGAAATAATTTATTAATTAAGGCTTTTGCTATTTTATTGAATATGCTTCGCGTAAAAAATAAAAAAAGACACAAGGATCCTCTTTTATACACATTTTAAAATGTGATCGATAGGTAAATGGAAATGACTAGTTACATCAAGGAAGGAGCCAATTATTTCCTTGTTTCGCCATATACCTTTAACACCCCTCATTTGCCTGTTTTGTTATAAATGAGTGGGCTAGCAGGACAGAGAAGTGCAGAAGAGTGTCTCAGCTGATTCACCGTTTTGATTAAGATCACTTCTCTCTCTCTCTCTCTCTCTCTCTCTCTCTCTCTCTCTCTCTCTCTAACCTAATGAGCTTGTTTGTGAGAAGGGTAGCTCTAGGTAGCTAGCTAGCTCGTCGTCCTCTCAGTCGAGTGTTGAGGAAATTCTGAAATATATATGAGAAAGGTGAGTTGAGCAAGATGGAGAAGCAGGGCACGTGCATTTCTAACTCATTCGATCGCGTATACTGAGATATATATGTATATGTATGTACTGCTTTTTATTTAGCAGCTGGGAATTTATTACAAGTTTATATGTGTGTCTCATATCCAGTGATGAGTTAGTTGTTCATGTGCCCCTCTTCCCCATCATGACCACTCCACCTTGTTTCTTCCATGAAGATTGTCACCGTGGATCATAACCATGCAGACATTTCAATTCAGGTGTTCAATAATGCCGAATAATTAGCTCCACTTCAGGTGATCGTTTTCGCTGCATTTTCTTAATTATATATGTAAATACACTTAGCTTGATATTTTTGAATTTCCAAATTGGATAAAGAACTTGCAATGCTAATGAATATTATTAACTGCAAGGATAAAGAGATCAAGAAATCTTAATGTGTTTCTGCAGTGTTCATAGGTTTGAAATAGTGCTCCAATAATTTTTCAACAAAATTCGTGGCAAATTATATTGTACTTTAACTTCAGTATTTTTGGTATTTTGTTTTGGTTTCCAATTGCTCTCTCTCTCTCTCTCTCTCTCTGATCTAGATTTATTTCGGTATGTGATAAATATGCAGATGATAAATTGATAATCACTGTATGAAGAAGAATGCTATCTGGGTTACCTTTTTGTTACGATCATAAGATTAGTGCAGCAACCATTTTCATATAATTAAGGGCATAAGCAACCATGAAGCTCAATAATTTCCCTTATTTCTTTTTATTTTTTGAAGGATTAGCAGCTTGTTAGATATCTAATACTAAAAAAATCTAAAATTTTAAATAATACAGTAGCTAAATTAATATTATGTACCCTTAATTCTGATAAACACTAACTTTTTTTTTTAATATAAAAATTCACCCAAAGTGACAAAAGAGCAATTGCTTTTTAGGTTTTCATTTGTCCCCCTAGCTCGTATGAGGAGGAAAGTCATCCAATTGTGGAAGTAAATAATGCTTTTGAAAAGCAAGCAACCCCGTCAAGGTCTTACCATAATTGCTATGAACATCATTTTTATAACAATGATATATTTGGACAGTATGAAGTGTAATTACCATTAATCCTTTTCACTTTCTCACTAATTAACCTTTTATTTTCTTCTCTTAATTTCTGGCATCCTTCATATTGCTCCTGTTGTCATTCTTGTGCGGATACTGATCAAGGTAAGTCAACATATTATGAGGGACTTTCCTGCAACGATGATATGCTCTTTTTTATGTCTAAATGACGAAGAGGGACTTGCCTGCAACAGAATTTTAAAATTATGAGTAGGGACTTGCTTACGATGGAGATATACTTTTTGTGGTATTCCTTTGACGGTTGTCTTTCTCACTTTCACATGAATACAAGATAACGATGAGTGAGAAAGACACGTAAGGGCTATTATATCACCATCGCAGGTAGGTCCCTCTTCGTCTTAACGACAAGACAACGAGATGCTTCTACCAAACTAGTACAACTCTGCTTCATGGTTTTGCAAGAGGGTGCTATAGGATGTGTGGTTTGTGTTGGTGTATGAATGAAGTTTGAGTGTAATTTGTGTTTGTAGAAAGTAGTTGAAGTGTGGTTCATATGTATATATTGTGCGATTTTTCATACTTTATTGCAATTTAAATATTTTTAAGTAAAAAAGTTCACATAATAAAGCACAATTAACGTAAACAAATATTTTTGGAAATTGTTATTAGTACTCTAAAAATCTCATTTGGCACTCTAAACTTTTTGCAATTGGAAAGAAAAATACACTTATAAGGAGTGTTGAATGAGATTTTTGAAATGCTAATAACAGTTTCCATATTTTTTTAAATTAACGGAAAGAAAAAATTGAGGTAAAACGATATTAACAATTTTTAACCTAAAATTTAGGTCGTACCATTAGAGAAAAAATACGGTTTCTAGCTAAAATCTAAAAGCCAAATTCCAAAATTTGTTTTGGCCTTAAACTAACTATTGGAGTAGGTCCTATCGGTGAATCCTACCCCCTTTAAATTAAATTGGAAACATGGTACCACCACCAAGGAAACACCACAACATCTGTCTCTATTCCTTCTCATCCACGTCCGACTGACAACGATTCGCAACACAAATGCATCCATAGCTTCTTGATATGTTTCTAATCCAACTTTTCAACTGTGTAATTATTTCTGCTTAGTGGTTTTATAGCTGATTAACTTCAAGTTAATTCAGTTCGTGAGAGTGTGACTGCAGATTTTTTTGCTCTTCCCTGCAAATAAGAAGCCCTTTGACACCGACAAAACTTTTCATGTTTTTTTTTTTTTTTCATGTTTTGGAAAGGCGACAAACAGCGATCTTTGGATGCTTCAATGATTTGATTTCACTGGAAAAAAAAGTGCAAGGCCAGAAAAATCTGATCCTTTTCTCTCTTTTATTTGTTGGTTTTTTACCCTTAAAGTAAATGGCTGCTATTTTTCCCACACAAAGCAAGATAAGATGGCACTTTTATCTTTTTTCTCTCAAAAGTTTTCAATACCTTGACTTCAAAACTCACATTATGACTTGAAGGGAAGTAGGTGATGAGGTTTTGCTTCCGCATGAGTGACATCGTGGCTTAATTTTGGCTCAAACGAACTACACAGTCCAACTGCTTGGATTGAGTGATCGACATCCGTTGACAACGGTCAAGTATGTGTTGGTATCAAGTGTCTGTAGGTACTCAAGGAAAATTAAAATGGTTGCATTTCGACTTTAAGAACAAGCAAAGGACCAACCAGTATCATATATACCGAAATCGAGATTGGAAGTACCAACATATCTACCGAAATCGAAACTTAAATACTTAGTTCTAGAAAGTTGCAAATCATAGCATATTGTCTAACAATCCAAGCACTGAAAAAGAATTATAAATAAATAAATAAATTTAAAAAAAAACCGCAAACTTATAAGCATGGGTAATTTTGAAGAGTTTAAAAGAATAATTTCATTGCTTTTTCGCAGAAATTGTCATAATCTATTGTGTACAAGCAAGGTATCAACCCAAAGGTAATGCTTCTGGTAAAGAAAAAACCAAGAACAAGAGTACACTAGCATAGCAAGTACGACAGAAGATTCTAGGTTGGTACAAATGCATATACAGTTTTATGCCAAACATTCTCAGACGAAGAAATGGACAAAAGACCGGCACAAGTACAGCACGATGTGCCGGGCTCAGGTGCCTCTCTTAAGCAAAAGATTAGAAGTAAAGGAATCTGATGCACATGGATGCAGCTAACTTATGCTTCGGCCTTGCATTGTGCTGGTGAAGTGAATCAACTGTCGCTGTGAATTCTATATGGCACAACCAACTAATGGTAAATGTATAACAGAGAGATGCACAACTTACTGGTCCTCTGTTAGTGCTATAATTGGCTCCACCAAACCAGTCCAAGTAGTCTCTTTCAAATCGGGTTTGGATCCTGACCTAAGAAGCAGTGCTTCCCGAGCCTTTTCTCTGGGAGCAACGTTCTTGTCAACCATTCTCTTCAGCAATTCCATTGGCTTTACAAACCAAACCCCTTTGCCACAACCCGTAAATTACCTCACTGAATGAGGAACAAAAACGAATGAGAACCTTATCTAACATTGCTTCCACAAAGACACAAGCTTCATCAACGTCTCCTTTGCCCAATAGGCCATCCAACATAACCCTAACTCCCTTGCTCTACTAAGCGCCCCGTTTTTACATAATGCCTTTACCAAGATGTTATAAGTAAACGAATTAGGCTTGCACCCCCAGCTCTCCAGACACGAAATCATGTTTAATCCTGCCTCCATATTGTTCTGATTGCACAAACCATGATAGACAATGCCTTTTGACGATGGGATTTGTCTACTCTGTTTTTTCCCTTGCATCTTTTTCACTCTTACATTTTTGCTACGCCGAGGGACTTTCAAGTTAAATACACATGGTAAGTATAAACATCAGATGCACTGTTTACTGGTGATCCAAGTCAGTGCGTCATCACCTATGGAAGTGCTACTATTGGCTCCACCAAACCCACCCAAGTAGTCTCTTCTAAGCTGGGTTCAGATCCTGAGCTAAGGAGCAGTGTTTCCCAAGCCTTTGCTCCGGGAACAACTTTCTTGGCAACCATTTTCTTCAGCAATTCCGTTGCTTTACAAACCAAACCCCTTTGGCACAACCCATAAATCACCACATCGAATGAGGAACAAAAACAAACAAGAACCTTATCTAACATTTCTTCCATAAAGACACAAGCTTCCTCAATGTCTCCTTTGCCAAACAGACCATCCAGCATAATCCTATAAGTCTACAAGTTTACCCCAACACCATTTAACGTCATCTCACGCATAAGATTTCTAGCCCTCCTAAGCTCCCCACTGTTACACAGTGCCTTCAGCAAGATGTTATAAGTAATCAAATTAGGCTTGCGCCCCAACTCTTCCATAGAAGAAATCATCATCAATCCCGATTCAACTCTATTCTGCCCAAGTATCTGCATTTCTCCCAAAAACCCCATAACAACAACACACTCTGAATCCTTTTGTTCACACAATGATGACAATATCAAAGCGCAAATCTTCACATTCAAACCATACCCATTATTCATCATACAATTCATAATCTCAATAGCATATCCAACCTTCCCAATTCCACACAATGCATTGACCAAAATCCGAAAACTCGATTCTTCGAGCCGGGTGCCCATTACATGGCTCCTGAGAAAAATCTCGGGCACCAATTTAAGACCTTCACAGGACCCACAAAGCACACACAGGCAATGCATTGAGAGAGTGAGCGGAAGGGACACACCTGAACTTGGGAATTCTGTAAAACAGATCAATGGCGTCCTGGGTTCTGCTCCAACGGCCATAAAAACCAATTAGATGGGCAAAAATGTGCTCCGGCGTGTCGAACTTTTCGACTTTTTCGAGCTGGGAGAGAACCGGAACGATGTGGTCGAACTGGGAGGTTTTGATGAGGGTTTTGAGGACAAAGTGGTAGGCTTCCGGGGTTGGGTCGACGTTGTAGGTTTTAAAGGAGTAAATGAGCGTCGGAAGGAGGTGGCAGGGCGGCGGCAATGATTTTTTGAGGCTTTGACAGGCTTGGTTTTGGTTGAAGATTTGTTGCCATCTGGTGTTGTACGGCGAGACCGGCCATTTCCTGTGCTTTCTCAGGAAGAATTTGCTTCTGGGTTTTAGTGCAGATGCTCTCACCATTTTTTATTCGATTTGGAGCTCGGATTGTTTTGGTTCATCTGTTTGTTTCAGGTGGGAAATACTCCTTGGGATTTATTCAGTTTCTGCAATTTCTTGCAGGGAACACGACGACCAAAAACGACATGTAGTATTTGGGGCATATTAACGGGCTGGAATAATGGTCCATTGGGTTTTTACTTTTTAAATTTCATTTTATGTCGAACAACTTTGGTCATGAAAAGTGAAGAAAATGGTCGATTTATTCGGTTCGGCTTGGTCCGATTTTAGGATTTTGGATTTTTTTTTTTTCCATGCATAATTTCTATGCAACTCATCTCTAATGATCAATCAACCCTGGCTGTCGATCAATTTATGGTTTTGCCGAATGTTAGTGTCGGTCAATCAATTATATAATGTCGATAACTCGATTATAACGTGTCATTGCAATTAATTATTCAAATTTCACAACTATCACGTGTTGAAGAAAACCTCTTTTGTTCTAGTGACTTTTCGATTTAAATTTCGCAACTAATTATTGGCTATTAAATGTTAAAACAACATTTGGGATCAAAGTTGAAAACTGGAAGTTGGAAGATACCTCCAAATTTACATGAGACCAAATCATGGTATGTGCTATTCATCATATCTTAAAATATTAATAGACAACAAGCGTCTACAAGTTTAGATATGATACTAGGGTTTAGGTAAGATACGGGTCAAAAAGTTACTAGATAAAAGAACGTTTACAAACAATCATTCTAAGTTCACGGAGCTTGTTTATATCGTCTTGCACAAAAATTGGTTGAGGTGAATAGGGATAGACAATATTCTTTTGAGTACTTGCTTGTGACTTTAGTGTTGATTTACACATTACGACTACTTTAGTGAATTTTTTTTCTTTCAGTAATAAGATGTATATATTAAGAAAGATATACGATTTTACTAATATTAATATTGTAATACGATATTTCTAAAATATGAGAGCACGTTGTCGATAATTATAAGATGAAAGTATGGTATATCTTTGGAAGCTTTTTATTTTGACCCCGTTTTTGTAAGTTCATGGCTCCGCCGCATTTCATCATAGTTTAAGAACCTTAACACATGTTCAATATATGTTAATCAACCATGTTTATCAAGTAGGTTTTTAGAGTATGCCTGAACATAAATAGATGCCCTGTGAGCTTAGGTTAAAGTCATCATCGCTCAATTTTTAAGACGTCTTCGTACAGCTGTAGAAGAAACTTCACTATAATTTAGGTTTTGTTCAACACGCAGTATGCATATTATCATGAGACAAAGTCGTGGTATGCAGCATCTGGATTACGACTTTCTATACGACGGTAGAACCAAAACCTTGGATTTCCTACCCTATATCCATATAATGTTGCTTTAAACTTGATCACCAACAAAACAAAGTCTTTGTGTAGAGTTTGCCATATTCTGATTGACTAGTCAATATACGTAACACGTTTTGGTAAAAGCATCTAACCGTCCGCAGTGCCAAGATTGTCTTTCCATAAATCAAAAACCAAGTGTTCATCGACATCGAACATTTCTCTGATCATGAAACAAGCAGAACCTAGCGCACCATCGTTAGAATCTGCTAACCCGGATCCTGGATCGGCAGCGCATGCTAACCCCACCGTCCCGATCATCAGCCCTCACTTCTGCAGTCCTAACCCTGTGGTTATTGAAATAGTCAGAAAAGTTCTAACAATAACAGGTGACAAATTTGTAGTCACTGATGTCAATGGTAACATGATTTTTAAAGTTAAAGAAGCTTATTTCAGCTTTCATGATCACCGAGTCTTGCTTGATGCTGCCGGACATCCTATTATCACTCTAAGAAGGAAGGTAAGGCTTTCTTAACATAAAACCCATTGATATATTATGTAGCTCTTGAACTTTAACTATTGTTTGTGAATTAAAGTCTCAGTTTATAACGTAATGTTGCTAGGTAGTGAATGTAAACCATATATTCTGACACGAATCAGCTTAATTAATAATTATGAAAATATGACAGTTTAACGAGATAATACTTTTGTTAGTTTATATACTAATTCTATTGCACCTAACTAACTTGTTTCTATATTCTCAAATAAATAATGCATGCAGTCCAATATCTTAGTAGATAAGTTGTTGGGTTTCTATTAATGTGCTTCGGTTCGAAACTACTCTCCTTCCCCTAATTATTGTAATAATTTCGAACTTTCTCCCTAATAATTAATAGTAAATTTAAAAATAAAATAAAAAAAGTATTCTCAAGTAAATAAATAAACTAACTTAGTTGTATGTTTTATGTATAGTTCAACACTGCGCATGAAAGATGGCAAGTTTTCAGGGGGGATAGCAAAGACTCAAGGGATCTGATTTTCAGTGCTAAGAGATCTTCAATGTTCCAATTGAAGGCCAAGTTGGACGTTTTCTTAGCACAAAACATAACAGAGAATGTACCTGACTTCAAGGTCAAAGGAAATTGGTCTGAACGATCATGTGTCGTACATGCTGGGGACTCCTCAACCATGCTTGCCCAAGTAAGATTTCATCAATTTTATATTCAGCCATAATATCTTATAACTAACATAATTAAGCAATCAGAAGCTTAGTTTGTTTCTTCAGAAACTTAATTTCTCCACAAGTACTGACTGGGATAAATATGTTATGGGGAAAATTGCAGATGCAGAAGAAGCACACAGTTACACCCCTATCATTTGGCAAGGACAATTTCACGGTGACAGTATATTCGGGGACCGACTACGCATTCGTTGTCGCGCTTATTGCAATTTTTTGTGAGGTTAACACTCCTCGAGCTGGGGCCCACGCGTCGGGTGTTTGATTAGCTTGGATCTGCTTCCTACGTTAATTAGGAAATGATGCATCTTTGTCCTTCGGCTTTGTGCTTTGTTTGGGCTTTGCCTTGGGTTTTTTTTGACAAGCAACGATAGATTGGTATTTCATTGATTATCTCAAACAATACATAAGTGCCAATTAATTATAAAACTTCAGTGACCAAGGAAATAATTTGGTATTTCATTGATCATCTCAAACAATACATAAGTGCCAATTAATTATAAAACTTCAGTGACCAAGGAAATAATCTGGAGGTGAATTTGCTCAAACAAGACAACAATAATAAATCCTTAAACAACTATCACACGTACGAAAACTTCACAAGCCACACATACAAACTGTCATAAGACAATAGGTATAATAAACTTGTATCGACCACTGCAAAAGACCACCGCCGAATAACGAGACCACATAAAGTCATTCCACAAACGAGACCACATAAGATCATTGTAGGTGGACGAGACCACATAACACATGAACACATGGCCCAATGCGAAAACCATATCCAGTCATCATTGCAACACGGCCACAACACTCGCTGGGCGAAACAACAGAACTAACTAAGCAAAACTAATTAAACGAAGCTAAAACAAACTAAACCAAACCACTCCATACTACTTCGAGAACAGAAACCACATGTCGGCTAACTCCGATTGAGGGTTACGAAACTCTGACGAAAGCCACATGAAATGGCACAAAATAGGTATGCACCATCAACAATTCAAAACAATGTGGCAGAGCCGCAACCATTGAAACTTAAGCCGGAGATTCCAAATCTGAAATTCGCAAGCGAGGGGCTGCTACAAGTGGTGCATCATCCAGATTAGCATGCCCAAGGCTATGCAACACTAACTTATGCTCGGCGCAAGGGCGCTGCGACAGGTTTGGGCGCAGAAGGCGTGGCAACCACAAAAAACCTCGATGGAAGTATCACAACACCGAATCAGATAGACGGAAGTGGTTTAGGCGCAGAAGGCGGAGTGACAAATTTGGGCACAGAAGGCGCGGCAACCACAGAAAACCTCAATGGAAGTATCACAACACCGAATCAGATAGACGGAAGTGGTTCCGACCCACCAACAGTCCCAATCCAAACCCTAAACCCAAATCAAGAAGGAGACATTGAGAAGCGCATAACCTGGATCTGGGTAAGAGACACGAAGCCCTAGGATTGCAGTACACAAAATGTTGGGAGGGAAAAAACAGGGAGGGAGAAATGAAATCCTGTTGAAACTGAGATGGGAAAAGGGGATGGCGAAGCGGATGGGAGGAGAAGGAAAGGTGGGTGAAGAAAGGAAGGAAGGAGAAGCTAGGGGGAGATAGGATGGGCTGCCACTGGCCCCAAGCCATGGCAAGGGCCCGGCGGATATGGCGACTGCAACTTAGGGTTTTCTTGGGAGGGAAAAGGGTGAGAGGAAAGGCCGGCCGGACTTTCTCGGCTGCAATAATATTGTTCAGTTTTGCTTTATCTTTATATTTTTTTAACTTTCAATTAGACTTGGCCGATTCTGACACGACACGAAAAAGACATAAAAATAGTTGATTTCAGATCAACATGATAACTAATCGGATCATTATTAGGTGACCCATTAATAACAGGTTCTTAACAGGTATACACGTAAGTAACCCATTAAGAAAAAATTATTTTGATAATTTTAAAGTTTAATTACAAAAAGATTTATTATAAAATACAATAGCCATATTAATATATATACAATATGTTCTATAAAAGTTAAAAAAAAGTTTTAATCATTATTTATTCTTATTATGAGAGTTTATTATTATCAATACTAGGATAAATTTTACTTAACATGTTGTCCAAAATTAAAATAAACTAGTATAATATTTGTATAGGCAAGAACTAAAAAGACATACATACAAGTATGAAAAATGTGAAAAAATATATAAACACTCGTGATTCATCATTATTCCTCTACGAGTAGATAATGGTTACACTTACATTATCGTTTAGATTTTTAAAATCCTCCAAACCCTCATGAATAATGTTTTTTATTTGAGGGCAAAATTAATAAAATTAATAATAATTATTTTAGAAGTGTAAAAATGTAAAAAAAATAATATATATATATATACACACACACACACACACAATCATTCATAGTGACAAGCTTTACAACTTTCATGTAGGGATCAGCTTCGAAATCCAACATTATAATCCATAAACCTTAAATTTATATTTAACCGTCGATTGTTATTTACGCTTTATTCTTCTTACTGAATTTCATTTTTAAAATTTTCTTTTTTGAAAACATGATCATTTGGTGGATGTAAGAAGATGAATGGTTCAGATTTTTGATATCACGTTTCGATATTTACGGTTAATTGAAATATGAGTTGATATCATATAATTTGTAGAAACTTTATAAACATCAAGCAATATTTTTACTAACTGTAAAACTCTGAATATAATATCAATGATCCAAACCGCCGTTCATCTTCCTGCATCATCTAATTGATCATGTTTTCAAAAAAGAAAACCTGAAAAAACAAAATTTGATAAGAACAATGAAGCGTAAATGTAAACAACAATCAACGGTTAAATTTTGATCTATGATTTATATGATTATAGTGGCGAATTTCGAAGTTAAGCTCTTTATGAAAGTCGTAAAGTTTGTCATTACAAGTGTTTATATATATTTTCTGACACACCCCGATCTAGATCAGGGCATGCTGCCCGTCACGTGGAAGTGACGTAACCATGTGCACAAAGCGGAAGCTAATAAAATAGTAATGTAAATAGTACGAATAAATAAAAACTGGTTTTACATCAAGTAATAATAAGTGCAACGTAAGTGCGACGCCTAGTTCAGAGCATAAAGCCTAAAGCAGTCCAAATGAAAATGACGCAACCAAAGTACACCCGAAGGTGGCCCTACGCTGGTGATCGTCTATCAGAAATGCCGAGAAGGTCCTCTGGGAAACCACCAAACCTGCTAGTCAACTAGAACCCGGAGGGGCGCAAAACAAAAGCGTGAGTGGGCAAAAACAAAGCTTTTCAAAAACCATTTAACAAATAAGTTCTAACCCCTCGCCGTAAAACTTGTATACTTCCCAGAAAATAGACATATATATATATATATATATAACAATCATGTTCGAGAATATGCCATGCCATAACCTCAGAATGAAATGCAAGTGACCAGGTATAAATCATATCAATAACTTATAATCTGGCAGCCGGAGTCACCTAACATGACCTGTACGGCTGCATCTAGAGCTCAAATCTCAATCTCACTGACTAGACCTGCACACGAGTCGGAACTACCTAAAGTGGTCTATACGACAGGTCTGGGTGTAATACATATAAACGCTCTAGTGCTACGATCACGTGAAGGCTGTGCGAATAATCGCGGGTCACCTACGAGTCAGAACCACCTAAAGTGGTCTGTACGACAGGACTGTGCACCTAACTTGGATCCAAGATGAGCGTGTGGTGCGGGAGGTGAACATCACGTGAAGGACTGTGCCCTACTCTGGGCGGGAGCACTAACACCGGGGGTGCAAGTTATGAGCTCTCTATGCATCTCAATTCACTACTGAATGTAAACATGAATAACACTTACCTGGCACTTACCTGTGCGTCCGCAGCACCAATATGCATATATATATAACCAACTAATAATGCATAAACAACGATAATATAATGCATGGCATATGACAAAATAACAATTCCAATCAATTTCTGGAAAAATATAAGTATATAGGTATATACGGAAAACCAAAAGCCCACTCACTGGTATGTGGAAGGGTCGTAACCCCCCTACCTCGAGTGACCACGCTCGTCCTCGGGATAGGTATCACCTATATGCGAAACAACTACAAAAACGTTAATTTTAAAGCACATAACCAACCTTTAGAAATAACTTCTCATACAATGCTCAAATGGGGTGTATGAATACACCAACGTGATCTACTCAACCTCAGAAACATCCCCATATTTTTAAAACAATTTTTCACCGTCGCACGCGCCCCCACGCGCCGGCCACGCGCAGGCACGTGCCTGGCACGCTGACGGCGTCAGGAATATTCCGTCAAATTTAACAGATTCCGTCAACGGCATCAGGAATATTCCGTCAAACTTGACGGAATATTCCGTCGTCTTCTCCGACGCCGGAAAATCGGGAAAATTTCAAACTTTGATATCTTCTTCGTTTTTCAACCAAATTTCACAAAATTGGTACCAAAATGAAGCTTAGAACTAGAGGAACACAATCATACTACTTTCAAGGGCTAAAATCCACAAAATCTCACCTGAAAAATCAACCCAACTCCGGCCAACTTCGAAACTAGTGATCCCGACGTCCAAAACCTTCAAACGAACCACCCCGAGCCTCCTCGGGACCTCACCAAGCTACCTACAAGCTTGAAATTCCCTAAAACGTGAGAAATCACGTGTGCATGAACAGTACCAAAATCGGGCATCGTGGGTTAGACGTGAAAACGAAGGTGTTCTTACCTGAAATGGGTATGGTTGGACTCCTACAAGCCTCACGAGTTTGAATATGTGCTTGGATTCTTCAATCTGTGGAGGTTTGATGGGTTTGGGTGTGTGTCCGTACGTGTATGGCGAATGGGATGGGAAAGGGGACTCGGGACAGGTGCAGGGAAAGGAGGAAACAATGAGGGTGAGTGTGGGGAGGAGTGTGTGGTGCAAAACCAGCCACACCAAGCCAAAAAGAACAACTACACAACGAAAAATCACGCTAGGGGCAAAATCGTCTTTTCACGTTACGTTTTTAGAATTTCTCGGGACGGGCTGTCACATTTTCTATATTTTTTACACTTCTACATTAATTAAAAAACTATTAAAGACTTTATTTAATTAATTAAGCTATTAATTAATTTATACCCATTTTGTTTCAGAAGCAATGGATGCTAGAGATTCAGATTCAGTAAACCTTAGTGATGAGGAGTCCGTGGAGATTATAATGGGAACATAACGAGATATTGGAAGCGAAAATATAGACAATACAAATACGAGTCTTGCAAAGAAAAATGCTAGAACAATCAATTTAGGTCAGCAAAAATGTACTTAAAAGAAAAATGTGTTTTTATGTTTTGGATGTGACAATATAGTATGTATATACTTATCTAGTATTATGCTTTTCATTTGATTATTTATTGGTTTAAAATATATTTTCCCTAACTAGTAACAGGTCGGGTCATATTACCTGTTAATATTATCGGGTCAATTTCAGATCGGATCATTTTACCCGTTTATTTTAACGGATGTTACACGACACAACCCGTTAAGATATCGGGTATGACATGAAAACGACAAGAACACGGAAAACACGACGCGAATGCCAGGTCTACTTTCGATGCTGAACAATTTATCTTTTGGTCTTTCTTATACAAAATGATATCTTAACAAGGAATGGTATTCATTTTCACTTTAAGTGAGAGGTTTTAGGTTCGATTTTTGCCAAATGCGAATTTAAATCATATTATTGCTAGCCTATTGTGAGGCTAAATCCACCCCCCCTCCCCTATAGTGTAGATAGTATCGATTGTTTTGAAAGGAAAAAAAAAAAAAAACAAGGGGTGAAAAATAAATTTGGGTTATAAATCTACACTAGCAATAATAATTTAGTACGTATACAACTTATCATATATCAAAGTTGAATCTAAAGTATTGAAAGTAATATGTAGCTGTAGTTCACTGCTACATAACAAATCTTCAGATTTATGAGTGGTATCAACTGGTCTTATTGTGCCAATTTGATCGCAATTGCATGCTCAAATTTCGCAACTATCCGACATTGAAATATGAGAGAAAATGAAGACCAGGGGGCATTACCTAATTTTAGTTGTTCGAATTTTATTAATTTCAAATTAAAAAGGGTTAAGGGAAAGGACCTGGCTTTTATTGTAACATCCCGTCCCGAAACTAAAGAAACGTACATTTAAATTTACGTTATTACCCCTAGTTCGTTCGTGTACAATTAGTTTTGTGTTGTGTGATGTGGTGGGACCACACACACTCATACACTCTCTTTTCTCCCGGGATTCTCTCCCTCATTCCCTCACTCTTTGTCTCTCTGTCTCTCTCTCTCTCTCTCTCTTCCTCCCCGAGTTCACCTTCTTCTTCTTCCTCTACACACGGACACACATACAAACCTAATCAAATCTTCACCAAACAAGAAACCAAGACCACCATCGTGTTCGTGGAGCTGAGAGGAGTTCAAAGGTGCCATTTTCAGGTAAGGATATCGTTGTTTTCACGTCGTTTCAACGAGGTCCGATTATTGCACTGTTCATGCAAACCTAATCTAGCTTGTTTTAGGAGATTCTAAGCTTGTAGATGTGTTTGTGAGGTCCCAAGGAGCCTCGGAGTGGTTCGTTGGGTGAATTTGGACGTCGGGATCGTCCTGTACGAAGTTGGCCGATTCTTGAAGTTGAAGACAGGTATGATCTAGCAATTTTTAGGCCTTAAAACTAGTCTAACGTTGTTCTACTAGTCCTAGGCTTCATTTTGGTATAAAGAACGTGAAATTTGGTTGAAAAACGAAGGAGAAAACAAGGTTTGAAAATTACCCAGTTTTCCGGCGCCGTCGCCGGCGCCGGAGGTTCGCCGGAGAAGAAAGAGGAATATTCCGTTAAGTCTAACGGAATATTCCTAACGGCAGTGGACGGAATCTGGTTAGATTTGACGGAATATTCCGTCAGTTAACGGAATATTCCTGACGGCGTCTGTTGACACCGTCAGTGTGCAGTGCACGTGGGCCGCGCGTGGGGGCGCGTAGGTCCGTGCGGGGTCAGGCGCGTGGGGGCGCGTGCGTGGTCCAAAAATTTTTCTAAAAATATGGGTGTGATCCTGAGGTTGTGTAGATCACATTGGTATATTCATTTGTCCAATTTGAGCAATGTATGAGAAGTTATTACGAGAAGTTGCTTAGGTGCTTTTAAATTAATGTTTTCGTAACTTTGTCGCGTATAGGTGATTCGTTTTCCGAGGACGAGCGTACACACTCGAGGCAGGGGGGCTACGACCCTTCTAATTATCAGTGAGTGGGCTTTTGTTTTCCGTATATACCTATATACATATTAATTCCCAGAAATTAAATAGAAAAGGTTATTGTTTTATGCCATGCATTATATGAATATTGTTTACGCATCATTACATGTATTATTGGTGACATACATACATATATACATGTGTATTTGGTGCTGTGGATGCACAGGTAAGTGCCAGGTAAGCGGTATTCAGGTGGTTATACATTCCTGTTTATTATGCAATAGTAGTTGAAATGCTTAGAGAGCTCATAATCTGCACCCCCGGTGTTAGTGCTCCCGTCCAGGGCCAGGGCACAGCCTTCACGTGTATGTTCACCAGCACCGCATGCTCGTCTTGGATCCAAGTTAGGTGCAAGCCTGTCGTAGAGATCACATTAGGTGGTTCCGACTTGTAGGTGACCCGCGATTTATCGCACAGCTTCACGTGATCGTAGCACTAGAGCATACATATATATTACACCCAGCTTGTCGTGCAGACCACGTTAGGTGGTTCCGACTCGTGTGCAGATTCAGTGATTGAGTTGAGCGTGGAGCTCTAGGTGCAGCGGTACATGTCACGTTAGGTGACTCCCGGCTGCCAGATTATATGTTGTTGATGTGATTTACGCTTGAGCATTTACATTTATTATGAGATTCTATTGTGGCATATTCTCAAGCATGAATAGCATATTGTGAGCATGAATGGCATATCATGGGACATGATTGACATATCTATACATACGTATATATGTTCATTTTCTGGGAAGTATACAGGTTTTACGGCGAGGGGTTAGAACGTATTTTGCTAAAGAGTTTTCAAAGAACTTTGTTTTTGCCCACTCACGCTTTTGTTTTTGCGCCCCTCCAGGTTCTAGTGGTCTAGAAGGTTCGGTGGTTTTCCCCAGAGGGCGTCCCGGCAATTTCTGACAGACACTCACCATTGTAGGGTCACCTTCGGGTGTACATATGTCGTATCTTTTCCTTTTGGACTGTTGTAGACTTGCTCTGAATTGTGTCTCACATACACTAGTACTTTGTATGTTATTAGGTTTTTAATTATTCGTACTTTTATATTACCTTCTTAATTAGCTTCCGCACGCGCACATGGTTACGTCACCTTCGTGTGACGGCCAGCACGCCCTGATCTCGGTCGCGGTGTGTCATTTATGCCCTCTCATTTTCCATACATTTTTATCCCCTCCTATTTGTGCAGTCACGGTTAAGTTACGTTAACATTTTATATCACTATTGTTTTTTGTCTTATTATCTCTATAAAAAAATCAATATAAAATGTTAACGTGGTTTAACTTTGACCGTAGAAAATAGAAGGGCATGAGAGTGTATGAGAACTGGGAGGGCAGAGCAACCGGTTCCTAAAGGAAAACTTAAAGTGGAGTACAAATTCAACGAAAATTTAGGCGCATGACTAGTCTATTGGCATTTTGCTTCATTTATAAGTGAGAGTGAGTTCGATACACATGGATGGTGAGTATGTAGAATATTATTGAGTTAAATGTCTAGTTATGATTACATCATTGTGTGACTTAGCCTATTGTCTCCTCTTCCAAAAAGAAAATGTTTGGCCATAAATAAAAAGAAGGCCTGGTGTGAGCCTTCCTATTTTATTTACGCAAAAGTCGCACGACTTTGACCTACCAACTTTGAAGCCCAAACCAAGGCTAAGACGACCATCTCACTTCTCTCCAACTTGTTCGAGGCTTCGGACATAAATCTCTTTGAAATGTGTTTGCCACACATACGACCAGGGCCTGGTATATCTTGCCCCCTTAAATGTACATGTATGCGTTATCTGACACACTAAGGTCACTACTGAGGTAGTGCTAACCGCCTCAAGACACAATTGAAGGCCACCTACCAAGAATTATAGTCACTGTCATCACCTAATGACTGATCTACCCTGCTTCAGCTTAGCGATATGATCGAGGTTGCTCTTTCTCCCCAGCCTATAAATTAAATAGAGGCTTTCAAGCTCAAGATCTTCGTCAAATTCAATCTCTATGATTAAACAAAATCTTGAATGATTCTTCAATCAACCCAACTGTTTTTCAACACAAACCCATTTGATCTTTAGCAAAACTTTCTTAGCTCTTCAACTACAATCTCAAAGTCTTCCTTCAAAGAAAACACCACCTATACGATCCCTGATATTTAAAACTTTTACAGCTCTGCCATCCCATAGTATGATTCAATTGCTCTGCAATTCATAACACCCTGACTTCTTCTCTGAGACGCATGTTTTGTACTAAGTCATATCAGACACCAGCGATCTTGGTGAATTTCTCTAGCATTACCTCACCTTTATGGGCCTGATCTTGCTAGAGTTTTACTACTTTCTTTATACTTTCAGTTAATTTACATTTCAAGTTATGTAGCTCAATCCATCTGCCTAAATTTTACTTTTGTGAACATTTGTTATGAAATTATATACATTTTGATTCTCGTTCTAGTTTTTATTTCGCTTTCATTTACTTTTTAGGCTAGCATACACAAAGTTATACTAAATTTTAAGTCCTCGTTCGCTCGAGGCACATAAAGAATTTGACTAAACCAACATCCCACTCGGTGCTCAATCATTTAGTTAAGAAATCAGATTAACACACAACTTACACACACACACTCAAACAAAATTTTGTCTGATGGCAGCTCTGGCATGCATATTCTCTATTCTCTCATTCTCTCGAACTGTCTCGTGGCATTGAGATAAAAAGCAACATTCGGAGCAAATATGTGTTAAACCTCGTGCCTAAACATCGTCTGAATTTTGGGCCCCCAGAAAATCCTCTTCTTTTAGAGTACCATGACTTTCATTTTTCCAATTGCAGCCTTCAATTTTCCCACCTTCTAGAATGCCATTAAATTTGACCCCAAAACAAAAAGGTGCTGTAATCAAAAGTCTCAGTTTCCATTTCTTTTATTGACTTTCCTCTATTCCAATCGAGTATGTCCAATATACTTAACACGCTTTGGCGTATATACCTTCATATAACCAACCTCAACGCCAAGTCGTCTCTCCATAAACAAAAGATCACAGGTGTTCATCGACATCCAACATTTCTCCGATCATGAAAGAAGCAGAAGCCGGCGAACGATTATTAGCATACGCTGATCCATCTCCGTCAGCGTATTCTAATCGCGACCTAATAGCGTCCGATAATCCAGCTGCTGCGATCATCAGCCCTCACTTCTGTAGTTCCCATTCTATGGATCTTGCAATTGTCAGAAAAGTTTTAACGATACGTGAAGGCAACTTTGTAGTCGCCGATATCACTGGTAACATGATTTTTAAAGTACGAGGATCTCTTTTTTTCAGCCTTCATGACCGCCGAGTCTTGCTTGACACTGCCGGGTATCCTATTATTACTCTAAGAAAAAAGGTATGGCCTTCTATTAAGGGTAATTTGTTATATCATACATGTCCTAGATTCGCAAATCAAATCCATATACCAACTATATTTGCTTCTCGATTTAAATGATGTATAGATTACTTGTTGAGAGTGAATCTCACATTGGAAAAATTAGAGATCTTGTATGTACTTATAAATAATTGAGTTATTTCATATATTACCAATTGATTTCATGATAGAACCCAACTTTTGTCATGGTATCAGAACGAATTGTCCTTCGTGTGAAGCACAATAGCCACACGTACTCCACGTCTCGCTATTTGTGTTGTGCGTGTAATTCGCCACATAAGGAGACATGTTTAGGATGAATCTCACATCTTAACCTTATTTGCTTATATGCAATTGGACTACTCTCTATGTTGCCAATTAGTTTTATAGTGAAACCATAACTTTTCTCGTTAGCAAAGAATCTGAAAGAGAAGATGTCGAAAGTTTGTTCTTTTTACTGAAGTTGACTTACTGAATTGCCAATTAGTTTTATAATGAAACCATAACTTTCCTCGTTAGCGAAGAATTTGAACGAGAAGATATCGAAAGTTTGTTCTTTTTACTGAAGTCGACTTACTGATTCATAAGTTTTATGGTGTATATATAGTTGACGAGTGCACACGACAGATGGCAAGTTTATAGAGGGGATAGCAAAGAAACCAGGGATCTCATCTTCAGTGCTAAGAAATCTTCAGTCGTCCAATTTAAGACCACATTGGATGTTTTCTTAGCACATAACATTACAGAGGATGCACCAGACTTCAAGGTCAAAGGAAGTTGGCATGAACAATCCTGTTTCATATACGGGGGAAACTCCTCCACCATCGTCGCCCAAGTAATTAAGATTGATTTCATTAATTTTTGTTATGATACGTTAGTATTTTAATTAATGCAATGTTAATTTGGCAATCATATACTTAATTATTTCCTGCAATCACTTTGTAGATGCATAAGAAGCACACAGTTCAAAGCGTGCTGTTTGGAAAGGACAATTTCATGGTGACAGTATATCCCGGGATTGACCAAGCATTCATCGTCGCGCTTATTGTGATTCTTGATGAGATTAACTGGTAATCAAAATTGAGGTGATAGTTAATTTGGATCTAGGATCTACTTCCTATGTTAATTATGAACGATGCATCTTTGTCTTTTGCATTTTTTTTTTCTGGTGAGAGGAAGTTTAGGGGAAGGGAACGCTACGCCACCTCAGGATCAGGACATACTATAAGCCTTTTTAAGGACTTATAAAGTGGTTTTAGGCCTTTTTTTTTTTTCTTCATAGAATGTCCACAAGAGGAATTGCTAGCAATCTAGATCATGATTTAGAGAAGAGAATGATCCTTACCAACTCAACCACTCATTGTCATTGCACCCTCGTTGGTAGCAATACTTTGGCTTATGTACATGTTGTCTATCACAAATTTTGTTTTCTACTAACCAGATGTGGTTTTTCAATTTTCGATTGGTGCGCATAGCATTTTCAAAATGCCATTATTTATGAAATCTAGCTCTTGTAAATTTCATTCTTCTAATTGTGAGAGGTTAGTGGCTAAAACGTGTTAAGCGACTAGTTTCCATTAGTTGCCAGCTCCTTCCTAAGTTAACACTTCAAGAGCCTTAAGAAAGAGTCGGAGCAAAACTAGCCCCTTGAAGAGCCCTGACCTATTTTAACCTAAGCTAAATATGTCATATTAGAAATTAAATTTTATCATTTGGAGGTAAATAACGCTTTTTTCTAAGTTACTTTGCATGCCTTAGATATGCTGTAATATCAAAATACTACAAACTAATTTCCCAATTTATCCTTTGAATGGCTAGAGCATTTTTTAGCACGTTAGGAATTTTTGCCGTTTTGAAATTGAATTTTGGTAACATATAATTGCAAACTGCATTTGCTTGCTGGGTTTTCCTTTAAAATTTGAAACACCAACTCATATTATCAAGAATGAAAATAAAAAACTAACGTGATGTTCTGAAGAAGAAGAAAACAAGGTGACACTGACACCCCATTTCTACAATAAACCAGTGACGTTGTATGTAATAGTTAAGAAATTTAATTGCAAGTGGTCTTTTATAACAATGGTGGAAATGTGTTCTGTCATTTCATGACGGTGTGAATTTAAATTTCGTTAGTGACTATTCTAACATTTAACTTATTAACACGATCCATTGACCCAAAAAAAAAAAAAAGTAAAGAAATTTAATTAAAAATTTGAAATGTAGAGATGTTTGGTCTAAACCACAGCTTGATCAGGGTGGTTTGTCTGAGGGATAAGGCTGACGCGGTATCACATTGCATCATCTTCTAACCTGATAAGGCTACGTGGAATTACGCTGCTAAGGATTGAATTTGGTTGGATTATAGGCTGGATCCAGGATTCTAGTCGTTGTAGGATTCGACGAAGCCTTTAAAAACAAAATTAGTTCCTAAATTAATTAAAACCCGCTCATTACATTCTAAAACTAGATTCGAAGTTATTTTATTTTTTAAATAAAAAATTTGTAGAGTTAATTTAAATGATAAATTAGATCTTAGATTCACAATGTATATACAATGTTAAGAACTTACCAGCAAGAAATTACTCTCTAAAATGTGTGACTTTAATTTTCAAAAAATTGGATAAAATGGCTCTGTTTTTTTTTTGTTTTACACCAAAATAAAAAATAAAAAATAAAAAAAGAAGGAACAATTGGCGACAAATCATAGTTATTCATTCATTCCGGGTCCGGAGAAGTTACGAGAAATTTCACCGTGCCAATGACCACAATCAAGCAGATACTATCAAATTCACCAGAGTGTGCAAGTCATGGAGGTCTCTGATCCGAAGCTCTAAATTCATTCACACCTACCTACGCGGTTCAATCATCCAACCGCAGCGATGGAAATTACAAGTTGCTAGGGTTTGTTCAGTTTTTTGGGTGTTGGGCCCAAAACTTGGTTTTCGATATTTTGCTTTACTTTGGAGGTCCACTTCTGTGTTGCGTGGATATAATAATTGGGCCTCTCTCTTGTAATTATGTTTTTTAACTTACCTTCTATCAAAAAAATAACAGCCAGAACAACGGCGACGAGGGATGACACGGTTGGCACCCCTTCGAATTCGATAAGTATTTCAACCTTATGAAACCCTGCCCAAAATAATATACCAGGCCCAGAATGCGTGTGTCCTCCCTATATACAAACCCAGCCCAAAATAAATATACCCGGCCCAGAATGTGTGTGTATATATATAGGGGACTCTCCCCCAACCCTAATCCCCGACTGAAAACCCTAATTACTCTTTGTTTCTTCCGTCCAAAGTTAGAGCAAAAAATAAGGCACCCGAGTTGGAGTTCAAAAGACAAATATGGAACACGAGACGTTTACTCGTTGCATTTCGATAACAGCCCTTGATTCGGTGAGTATTCCAAACTTACTCACCCATTTTTAGCGTACATGCAAATTAAAACACAAGAAGAAGAAGACAAAAAACAAGAGATTACAGCTGCTGCTACTTCTACTTCATCCCAACCCCAGCATAGAGATCGTCGCGTCTGATTGGTCGGAACATGGAACGGGCTGTATGCCTCGAAGATGGCAAATTTACCACACTAATTTGGAACCCTTATGTGAGAAAGGTTGTAATATTGCCTCCGCCTGCCTTAGTTAGAAGGAGGAAAACTCAACACCCATGGGTGGCAAGTTATGCCTTCGGCTATGATTCGCGTAACAATGACTATAAGGTTTTCAGATGTCTGGCTTGTGATATCTTTGGTACCGCCTCGTGTAAATTTGAGATTTATTCTCTAGCCAGGGGTTCATGGAAGAGGCTTTTAGTGCTCCTGTTCTTCCTGAAAAATTCTTCCCTCGACCTTATACCCGTGATGGTGAAAATGCTTTTGTCCGCGGTGCTCTGCATTGGATTCAGAAAAACGGCGTCCAGCATTTCATTGTGTCGTTTGATCTGTCTACAGAAGTATTTGTCGAGATAAAGATGCCTGAACCAGACTCAAAGAAAATGCGACTCAAAGTTCTCAGAACCTTGTAGTCCTTGGTACGCGAATCACCACAGCAAAAGGCATAATTTACCAGCTGAATAATTCGACGGACTGAATGTACACATAAAGTACATGAATATATGCTATGGCACCAACTCCTGTAAAATAATCCGTCAAGTGAAAGAGGCATGAATACCCATCGATTCGAAAGCTTTTCAATTATCTTCTAAAGGCATCGTAATTTCTCATGTCAATCACATAATGTTAAGTGTAAATTTTTCTCTATAACATATTGTGATTGCCATGAAACGTTACAATTGCAGTATACCTTATTTTTCAAGACTTCAAGTAATTTTTTTTGGGTGAAGAGGTAGGGCGTGGACATCCCTATCCTTATTTAATCGTAGTCCTATCAAAAGGAATTGGATTCCATCCGAATCCAAATTGTTGGAATTATAAGAATTCTCATATCTTAACTATTTATCGTGTATTGTACAGTTAGAAATCATTTAATTTTTTATTTAAAATTAAACACAAATAATATATGACAAAAACTGATCACATGATATATAATAAACGGTTAGAATGTGAGAATCCCTATAATTTCTCCCCAAATGGATACAAAGGGGATCCTCTTCCCTATCAAAATTAAGTAAATAAATACATTAAAAAGACCAGCCTGTCCCGTTGAAATTTCTATTTAGCTGGCAATTATTGACTGACAAATGTCAAAGGCGAGTTTCACGTGTTCATGATTTGAAACCGATCAAAATATTAATACGAAAAATTCC
The DNA here is from genome assembly GCF_963583255.1 of Pyrus communis. Lineage (NCBI taxonomy): Eukaryota > Viridiplantae > Streptophyta > Magnoliopsida > Rosales > Rosaceae > Pyrus > Pyrus communis. The sequence goes on from NC_084819.1 coordinate 16,596,434, forward strand.
CCTTTCGATTAGTCTTATATATACAGGCCTTTTAATAAGGGGAATTCTCATTTTTCTAAAAAAATTGAGAGATCCTCTTGATTGTTGGATTTAACTTTAATGAAATTGTGTGGTTGAGATTGTGTGGCTTGTGATTTAATTTCAACTGCATAATTTCATTAAAGTCAATCTAACGGTCAAGAGGGTGTCTCCACTTTTTTAGAAAAATAGGGATCCCTCTTGTTAAAGGATTCCTATATATATAAAACAACAATCACACTATTGAGGTGATAGCTGATGTCAGGGCCGGCCCTAAGAATTTGGGGGCCCTAGGCGAGCCTTTGAAATGGGGTCCTAGAGTTCTTTGACTCCCGACCTTTTGTACATTGACATGTGTAAAAAAAATTCACTAAATACATGAAAACTCTATTTCTACATCAAATATCATTAAAAATTAATATCAAAAGAAAAAAGATATACAAACATTATTCAAATATTAGTATATTACTCGTTTCGCATTTTTAGATGCAAATGCACTTATTAAGTTTACATAATCTAATTTTTCAACCAATTCAAACCGAAAGAGAAGTCTCTACCAAGTACGCCAAATTCCAATCATTTTTCTATTGTTACAATGATACTTATTACATTCAATAAATAAATGAATTGTTAGATTACAGAGACAACATCTTACAACTAGGCAAAATACTAGAGTGAAGAGGATAGTAATTTTCGTATACGCGCCTAGCGGACAAAACGGATTTGAATAATTTATTATATATTATATAAACTAATTAATTTGAACATTTAATAATGTCATTTTTCAAAAAGGTGAGAGTTTTAGCCCTTTAGGTACATAATAATGATATATGTGGTGTGATCTTAAAATAGGGTAATAAAACCCCATAAAAATAAACAAAGTGATATTTATGAGAGAAGCCAAAAAGTAAAAATAAGATGGTGGGGACTATTTAAGGGGGAGAAAACGTGCAGATATAAAATAAAAAAAAAGATGGTGGGACTATCTTAAGTAAAATCATGCAATTAAAATGATGTTGGGAATAGGTTTGTCTTCTTTCTCGCACGAGGTTGACCCTGCAACAAAAGATTTTCAAATTCCGGCTTTTACATATAAGCCCGCATAGCTCCCATCCATCCTCGTCCAGACCCACCTAACTTCGCCTAAAAATTAGGGGCCCTTCCGAAGTGGGGGCCCTAGGCGGGCGCCTACTTCGGCTACCCTTAGGGTCGACTTTGGCTGATGTTACAGTGTTTCATTTAATTTTCGTTGGATGTGGCTCTAATTTCTTGAATTCGTAGCAAATAAGAAGTTTTTTTTAGTATCATTAACTTGTTATAGACTAGTCATACGTGAATAAGAAATGATATATTTCTTAGGGTCTTAATCGGTAGATCTGTAACAACAATCACACTGTTGAGGTCAAAAGTCTAAGAACCCAAGGACTAGTGTAGGTTCGAATTTTGTCCATGATCTCTACTTACTCCAATAAAATAATCCTGATAAATATTATAATTATCATAATCAGGATTATATAATTATTATTATTAGAATTATTAATTGGCAGCAAAGATTTGCTAAGCAAAATCCACACACAAAAATTTTAAAAGGGCTGATGATCTCAAGGTTTTTTGTTATAAAAAAAATCCCACCGGGTGGAAATATATGTAAATTAAGCAGAAGCATCTCATGATATGAATCCATGCAAAATAAAAGAAGAAAACCTGAGAGGCTCTTGTGTTTTAAGTCACGACAAATTTACTCACAATTCGTTAATCATAATCCATAAAAGACAAAATCACTTTAGAAAAATTGTATATGATTTTATCAGCTTAATTTACACTAAAAATTCGAATCTTAAAACTTAAATTTAGAATGTAGCTATTCACGCTTTATCCTTATACGCTCCTATACTTCTGCAATGAGAAGTGTGTGAGCGTAACAAACACTTACAAAGTACATATGTTACATGCACCGCATAAAAGTGAATCAAGAAAGAACGACACTTTAGTACACATGTTATATGCACCACGTGAATGTGAATTGAGAAAGCACAAATTACGCTCATCCTAATTTTATTCAATACAGATTATTGAGAATGTTGAGTTGAGAAAGCACAAATTACACTCATTCTAATTTTATTCGATACAGACTGTTAAGAATGAATCTCATATTGATAGGTGGAGGGATCTTATATAAACTTAATTAACTTGGCTATACCCCATATTACCAGTTGAATTTGTAATGGAACTTTGACTTTCTTCCCGACTTTTCAATGAAATAAAATGAATATTGGAATATATATATATATATATATATATATATATATTTAAATAAAAGGATACATTGTTGACGAAGAGAAAATAAGAAAAGAGACAAAGCCGGCCCCCACAGAGACTATCGTACTAGTGATTCTTCTCCTTAATTCTATCCACAAACACAAAAAGGTCCCATTATTCCCTCATGACTTTTCTTACCTAATTATCATCACCACTCACCATTTGCCCACTAAACCCAAATAAATAAATAAATAAATCATATAACCAATATTAAAATAATAAATTAACTTATTTTTATAATAAAATGGTTTCTATATAATCGCTTTTCCCCTTTATATCTTTTTTCGAATCATCTCCACATTAAGGTTCTTTAATTCTTATTTGAGTTTTTATTTTCGATAATGATAAGATAAATATACTAAATTTATGTTATTAGAAAAAATTTGAATTTGGTCGAGAAACATAGCTAAATTCAAGTCTGCATTATTTTTTTTATTTATCCAATTTGAAGTACGGTGGAATGACATTCATCGTTACTTGTAACTAAGAGATTTGAACCTGGTCAAGAAATTTAGCTAAATTCAGGTTTGCATTATTCTTTTATTTATCCAACTTGAATCACGGTCGAACTACATTATTGTTAGTCTATTTTAAGGCTTATATCATCATTTGATATAAAAAATAAAAACAACGTTGCTAAAATTATTTTCTTTTAAATAAAAGTGAACATAAAAAAGGTTAAAACAAAAAATATGAAAGGGAAAAAAGGAGAGAAAAAAAGAGGAAAAAGGACTTTTCCAAGGTCCGACGTGTACAAAAATACAGTATAGCGACCGTATGTGGCGAGCTTTGCGGTTATGCCGAAGCGGCTGTTGGCGCGTTTATTACACGTGGCGCGTGGGCTGGTGGAATTGAACTAGTTCGGAGGACAAGCATGCTAAACTTGGCAACAGCTTGGGAATATATACAAATACAACAAACAAAGAATCCAAAATTCGATTTCTTTCAGTGAGTGAAAAATCCGAAAGCTTTCTTTTTTTCTTGTTAGGGTTTCCAGATTTTGCACCCATCCAAACAAGAAATAATCATGGCGGGGGAATTTTCCGGGAAAGTGAGTTGTGGGTTTTCATTTTAGTTGCGGATTCCGTTACAAACAGAGGGAAAGTTTCTTTCTTTTGCTTCTGCTCCACCGAAAGGTCAGAGAGAGAGAGAGAGAGAAGTCTAGAGACAGAGAGAAAGATGATAGCAGCGACGTCCTCGTTAACGTCGTCTTCGGCGAGTGTGGCTGTGGACAAGGCGACGAGCGATCTTCTGATAAGTCCTGATTGGACTATGAACATAGACATCTGCGATTCCGTCAATTCTCATCATTGGTATGTGTATATGTGTATATACATGTATATATTCAAAGCTTTTGCCTTTCCAATCTTTTGGGTTTTGTTTGTTTCTTCTTGTTTTGGTTTTTTGAGTTGACTTTGCATTTCATTCAGCCTAGGGTTTCTCTGATTGATTGGAAATTTATCAGTTCGATGTTATCTGTGTAATACCAATAAAATAATAATAATAATAATAAAGGGTCCATGATGTTTTTTCTTCTTTTTTTTTTTGCCGTTAGAATTTGCAATTTTTTGTGTGTATTTATGTATGAGAGAAATAGAGGAAGAGATTGATGTTGAAGTTTTTGAATCATTTTATTGTTTAATTGTTGAAACTGATGGAGTATGTCAATTATTTGGAAATTCGAAGAGGCGGAAAGTACTCTTTCAATAAGGACATCTAAATTTCAACATATATGCAGATTTCTGGTGCAAACAATGTTTAACGCTTTGCTATATTAATTACTTCCCCTGTTGCTGGATTTTTTGCCTTTGTGGGGACAGAAACAAATTAAAGGGGCTTCTGTGCTTTTTACGGAATTATATTCATGGTTTTAGTCTTACCAAATACAATTGATTCATGTTCTTTTAAGTTGTAGTTTGTTCTAGTTTTTCCTTATCTTTTTTGTAGAACAAAATTCTTATTTTGTGGTTGTTCATTGATCGGTGTGTGTTAAATTTCTCAGGCAGGCAAAAGATGTCGTAAAAGCTGTTAAGAAAAGGTTGCAGCATAAGAGCCCCAAAGTTCAATTTCTAGCCTTGACGGTATTTTCTATAGGAAGCCTTTTTATCTTCTTCCAATTTTTTTTTCGTCAGACATGGTAACGTTTCCTTACTTATGGCTAATGATGTGCTAATCTACTTTTGTAGCTTTTGGAGACAATGGTGAAGAACTGTGGGGATTATGTCCATGTTCAAATTGCAGAGAGAAATATACTAGGAGAGATGGTTAAAATTGTGAGAAAGAGGGTAAGTCTTGAATGTGTTGTTGGCAGTGTATTTTTGGGCTAGAGAGAAAAATTTTGGTTATGTTTTTTTCTGTTTCTTTTTTGTTAAGCTGTCATTGGAGCCTTTCGTTTTCATCAATGATAAATAATCTTGAGTCTAGGGAGGGCATTCATGTCTTCAAATATATTGCACCGGAAATCTGGAACTATTTTAGAATATCTATTAAAAAGACATATGGCCTTTAAAATGGTTTTTCTGAGGACTTTGTTACCCTGGGTTTTCATTCGCACTTCCTTTCAGGTTTGCGGTCTTTGTTGAAAGCTATTAACCTGTTTATTCTGTTATACCTTAGACACACCAATCTGTATTTTTGAGGGTGTCATTTTGTATAATCCTGCAAGTGGGTTTCTTTTTAATGTATCTTTGGTATTAGAATGATTAGTGCTCAAATGGAAAGTTCTTTCTGGTTTTCAAGGCCTCTCTACGTCTTAGATAAGCTTTGTTCTTGTGGATTTGAATACAAATTTTGAGTTTGATGACATGTTGGCAATGTCTCAATTTAGAGTATTCACACTTTTATGACATTTCTTCTCATGACTTCTTTACTGCATCTTTTGTAGTGTGTGTTTATGCGGTACATCAAAGCCTTTTCGTTTTGTTTAAGCATTGTTGGTTGTTGAAACTTTTTTACCCAAACGATGGACGTATTCTTTTTGTTATTCTGTTTCGCCTATTATCCATTGTTTAATTTTACTCTTAACAAGTCCTGTTAGTTTTTCTTTGGTTAAGTATTTCAATCTCACTTTGAAACATATGTATGGAATTTTAGGCAGATATGCAGGTTCGAGAAAAAATCTTGATATTGCTGGACTCTTGGCAAGAGGCATTTGGTGGTCCTGCAGGAAAACATCCTCAGTACTACTGGGCATGCGAGGAACTAAGGGTATACATTTAGCGATCTGGCTCGGATTTTTTAATTTATGATTGTCGTCTTTCAAGTTTGGTATTGACAATCGAGGTGCAATACCAAATCAAGAGTGCATATAATCAGATACACATCAATTGTAGTACACAATATATTAGAACCTCTCAAGTTCTATTTCCGAGTCATCTTTAATGGATGTACCCTCCGTCTTTTTGCAGTTATTTCTGTTAGGTTGGAAATAGTGGCTGTTGTGTAAAGAATGATTCTTTTGTATATGACAACCTGAAGAGATATTAATGAATTAATAAAGTGTACTGCATGAATGACAGCGCTCCGGTGTAGAATTTCCCAAGCATGCATCAGAAGCAGCTCCAATATTTACACCACCTGTTACACATACAACATTGCGGCATGCTCAATCTGGATATGGAATACCTAGCAATTCCTCAAGAAGGCTTGATGAAACAATGGCTACAGAAATGGAGAATCTAAGGTGAGTTTGACTCTACTTTTGATTACCTATTAGCCCTTACCGTTTCCCCAGTTCTGCATTTGTGAGTGCTCTTGTTAAGGAATTCTGTAAGATCTATCTTCTGCTCATTCCTCTGCTTGATTTTTCTTTTTAATAATTTTAGTTTGTCAAGCCTGGATTCTATGAGGAATGTTATGGAGCTCTTAGATGACATGCTGCAAGCTGTGAACCCTAGTGACCGTTTGGTATGAGGAACTATGGCGTTTTCAACTTATTCCTCACAACTTATGGGTAAAGAGATTTACCTTTTGTTTCTTTGTTTGAAGGCCATAAAAGATGAAGTGATAGACGAGCTTGTCAATGGATGTCGTACCAACCAGAAAAAACTAATCCATATGCTAACTACAACTGGGTGAGTTAACAGTTTCAACATCACTTCTATTTTCTAATTAACCAGCGCATAAAACATACTCAAGCAGTGAATATTTAACGTTACACATTTTTGGTAATATCCAGAGATGAAGAACTTCTTGCTCGGGGTCTCGATTTGAACGATAGAATGCAAAATCTGCTTGCAAAACATGATGCTATAGTTTCTGGTTTGCCTGTGCCAACTCAAGCTACAAGCTTTAGTCCCCAACCGACTGAAAAGTCTCCGTCAAGTTCCAAGCAGGCTGAAGTAAAAGAGTCCAGCACAAGTGACTCTAGTCCAAGACCTAATGCCAATATATCTGCACCAGTTGGTAACATGGCCAGGTTCCAGATTGATGAAGACGAAGAAGAGGAAGATGAATTTGCACAGCTAGCTCGAAGGTTTGTGCATGACTGGCCATCTTTCTCTGCTTTCTGTTTCTTTTTCATAGGTCATAGAACTGCTTTTTCTTATGTCAACGGTTTCAACCATTGCTGGCCCCCCATTTATTTCTTCCGTTTTGTGATTTAATGATAACTTGCATAAAGAACTTTTGGTATACCTAGTATCAATCTTAATCTCATAGTTTGGTGAAAGTTCATTCACAAGTGTTGCACTTATTCTATGGATGCAGGCATTTTAAACCACGGTCCGTGCCTCCTCAAAACACATCTGGTGGAAATAATGACAATTTGGCGTTGGTGAGCACCAGTAGCACAATAGATCCATCTTCCTCAGCAGCTACAACATCCACTCCAAGCAATGTGTTAGTTCTGGCTGATCCGCCTGCACCAGTTAAGACTACAAAAGAGCAGGACATGATCGACCTTCTGAGTATCACTTTATCAACAACTGCTGCCTCCCCTGACACCACCCCTCATGCTGCACCATCTAACCCTCACACCACGCAAGACCCTCACAAAGTTCCAGCATCTAATGGCAACACACATCAGGCGCCTGTTGCCCCCACCGTACAAGGAAATCCCTATCCTTCCCAGCCTTATCCTGGAAATCCAGGGATGGGGTCCTATAACAGCTATGTTGTTCCATGGGCACAAGCACAACCTCAATCTCAACTCCAACAGCCACAGTTCCAACCTCATTCACAATTTCAACCTCAGCCTCAATTCCAGTCACAATTTCAACCTCAATATCCTCAATACACGTCTGCCTACCCTCCCCCACCATGGGCAGCTTCACCGGGATATTCTAACCAAAATCATTTTTCCACCAATAATACATCGACTCCTCGTGCCAACGCCACCACATCTTATACGCCAGCACAATCAGCTAGACCTTTGCAGCACTTCAATTCGTTCCCTACAAGGGGAATGAATGGGATAGATACCAACGGAGGTTCAGTGAGCCCCGGTCCTAGGAGCCCTGCCCCTGCAGCAGGACAAAAGCCCTACATTCCCTCGTACCGATTATTTGAAGATCTGAATGTGTTTGGCAATGCAGATGGAAAGTTCAAGATGACAAACAGCAATGCATCATCTAGCTTGTCAGGAGCTGCCGGCCAAGGTATGGTAGGTGGGAGGAAGTGAAATACTGTCGTACAGATTACGAACCGGGATGCAGCTTTGTGAATATACCTTGTATATCGGTTGGTATCTGCGTCTTCTCCCAGTTTGTGATGCATTCGAATTTCGTTAGATTGGTGCGCTTTATAGATTTGCTGTTGCCATTAGTCAGCAGAATCATTCGACTCAAAGACTTTGTAGCATTTTTCTTCATAAACCAAGGCTTTTCGTTATATTGAAATGAAGTCGAAATGTTTATAGCAGGACAGTTCCAATCTATATGGTGACGATGATGGTGCAGCTAGGCGTATTTTGCGCATTCAGAATTTCAGATTCTCCGCTTCAATTTTTACTTTCGTTACTTTCGAGCAGAGGTGTTAAGGGAGAACTCACCTTGCACGTCTTAGCACTCTAATGTTAAGGCGTTAAGGGAGAACTCACCTTGCGACGCCTTAGCACTCTAATGTTAAGGCGTAAAGAGCACAATTTTGCATGTACCATTTTCGCAACTGAAAAATTAAGCAGGAGGGTACTTAACAAGGTTGTTGGTTTAGGCTTAGGAAAACCATCATAAAACCTACTTCTCGTTTTGTAAATTAGTTTTGACAATGCATGCTACCGGAATCTACTGTCTCAGATCGGTTTGTCTCAGTTCGGTTTTCGCTCCCACGATGGTTAAAACGGGCAGCCTAAGCCCTTTCAATGCTATGAGGGCTAAGTGAAGGGCTATTAGGCTATCTCTAACCGAATGGGCTATGTTTAGCCTCCATCCAGATTATAACCCTACAAAAAATTATTTTTTAATAAATAATATCATACTATATTTATATACCATCTCTACTCATTCCGAATTTTACTAATTACCAATTTACTAAATTTTATAAATATGACATCAACATCAGAATCAGATTGCTAGCGTCACCACTATTTAATTAATACGTCAATCATTTTAATCACTTCTAACAATCCGGCCATTTCCCAAGAAAAAGTGACAGCAGAACTCGGTAACAATTTTTGGCTAGGGACACAAATAGGTACATTCATTATGGCAAAAGTACCTGGCGACTAGAGTCGGAATAAAACACAAAGGAAATGCCTGATGAATTATTTACAACTTCAACATAAGACCGTGACGAGCCATCGAGAGATTATCGAGTTCAATGTATTTCACGAGATAATTACCCGCGTCACCATCTAAGATTACGATCAATTAATACGCGTCGTTTTTACAAATCGAACAAAGGGAAAGGAAAAAAAAAAGAAAAAGAAATGAACACACCAAAATGAGGAGATAAAAAATGGAAGGGATATTTACAAGCAATTACCCTATATAACACATTATTTTCCAGAGCCCCCAATAAATATGCAGGAATTTGTTCCCCACAACTGTGACCCACTACACCGGAGGCTAACGAATATTATATATAGCATACACAAGCGGTAGACAGCAGCCTACCGGTGCTTCAAGATCCACCCGTTGACGTTGAAGAGGAATCGGGGCAGAGGAATGTTATATCACACAATGGTCCAGATGCCCCGAGTGATCTGCAACGGCACGATTGCATTTGAAGTCAATCCATATGCATTGCCTTCCAAGATGAAAGAATGCTCATCTAGCATGAGAGTTGTCGTCAGCATAAATGGATGCGCAAGCATCTGCGGCACCAGCTGCAAGCAGCACTTCATAGGGATGGAAGGCTAGGCTACTAACAGGACCAATCTTTTGGGCCATAAAGGAAGGGTAGTATCTTATTGTGCCCAATTGTTCGCCCTCCAAGCTGAAGACTTTTATGAGCTGTTTGGCCGAGCCACTGGCAATGATTGGGGCATGCCTGTGAACAGCTAAAGCTGTCAGTGAACCGCGGTGAGCTTCAATCGTAAGGTAGGCATCCCTGTCGTTTCTGATATCAAGGAACTGAATGTCACCAGCTTGAGACGCACTTACAATCTGGATGAAGAGAAGAATTTCATCTAAGTCTCACTTTCAATCGGAATAACTTCAAAAACAAATATCAAACAAGGGTCTCCCCACTTACCTTGCCAGGATCAAGCCCAGGTTGAAAGCCAATCCCCACAACTCTTTCCACCTTCTGAGTGTGTGGCCGGGTTGAACAGACAAGCCTAAGATTTACAAACACACAAATAAAACAGCTCAAAGCAATAGCATACACAAATCATCAATATCACAGCAAGAAATCCAAGTTTAGTGAGGAGCTGAACTCAAACCCAGTAGCATGCTAATATGGTTATTTTTTACGTACGGATTGGAGAGACAAATGTATAGTGACAGAAACAGATACAAAAAGTGTATCCTTTGCCACACGTATAATAGGCCTCTTTTGGTCGCTAGGATTGGATTGGAATGGATAACCCACTATATTCAAGACATTTTGGAGGAAGAGATGGAAAAAAAATTGTGTCCATCTTGAAGGTAGAAATGGATTACTCATTAAGGAAACTCATCCATTCCAATCCCACCTACCCACCCCCCAAAAAAATGGCAGGATTATAAGGAATAAGTTTACTTCATCTTCATGTTCCATCCCCTACATGAAAAATCATCCGCCTCTACCTTCAAATACCTTGAATATAGTGAGTCATCCATTCCAATCCAATCCTAAAGACTACACAAGGCCATAAAAGAAATTGTCCATCTAGGTCTGCAAATCTAACTATTTGCAACTTATCATTTGCAGTTAATTGCAACGCTTTGAGAAGTAATACGTCATAAATTTGCCTGAGAAGACACAAAGAGCTTACATTTCAGGAGTTCGCACATCATAAAGCCTGACAGAACCATCCACAAAACCAGCTGCAAAGTGACCAACGTGAACCTGAGAAGCAGACTACACAGACAATGCAGGATCCAGTCATTATTACACCATTCATTTTCAAGATACAACATATTAGACAGTCTCAATAGCCAAATCCACACGGACTATGTCTGTAATTGATACAACTACAGCTGTAAATTGAATAGATGTTGAAAGTATGTTGAGGTGGTAAGAACTCACCAGTGCTGAGATGCTACAATCTGAAGAAGAAGGAATAGAATTAATAAGCTGCTCTTTATCCAGATCCCAAAGCATAATGGATGATAATTCGCCAGAAGCATACTAGCAAATGGAGGGATGAAGAAGCAATCAAAACAGTATTCACAACAAAGAACAAGAATCACAAAAATTGAAACAGAACTTGTTCTATAGCACTAACGCATTACATCCTAAAGAAAATAAGTACCAGATATCCAGATTGTTGTTGCCAATCCACAACAGCATTCAAACTTCGCACGCCAGGTTTATGACCTTGAATTGAAGAAAATGCAGTGACAAGCTTCTGCTTACCCTTCAAAGTGTAATCTTTCCAAATTCGAATGTGTCCATCACCTAATTATATGACCGCAGAAAAGGGGCAAATTAATTAGAAAGGTTCAATAATAGCTCCCTTCCTGACGAAGAAGCTAGTCTTTCTGTAGTATAGAATATTACCTGAAGCAGCAAGAAGCAAGCTGTCATCAAGCTCATTCACAAGGCAGAGCTTGGCGATTCCTTTGTCAGGAAAATCATGGTTATCGAAGCTGTTGAGAAGGGTAGCCTCCTTCTGCTCTTGGTAGTTCCATACCCTATGAAGAAATAACCACCAAAACATTAACACACCATCAAATTTATACTAGACTAAAGAGTCGGAGAATGAGGGTAATCAATATATTCTACCAACATGAACCAAATTCACTCATACATGAACCCATATTCATCCAATAGCTACCCAAAACCCAAACAGCACCTGATAGTTTGACAAAGAGGGTGGCATAGGCCATTTTTTATTTTTCAAACAAGGTACCAACACCCCATCATTCATAAAAAATCAAAAGCATACCTATTAACTATCACACAAAACAAAACTAAAAAACAGGACCATTGTACACAAAGGGCATTGAGCTGTGCCCCAATAAGGTAAAAGGGAACTGAAATCCATCACACACAGGACAAGAAAACAGGCATCCGTTCCAAATTCCACAAGTCATAATAACTTAATGACTATTTCTAGCACAGTTTTTCTGTCTCTGAAAGTTTATCATGACGAACAAAGAAAACATAGAATGAATATTAGCCACACAGTACATATAAATATTAAACAAAGAAATTTTGAAAAAGTGATAACCCACGCACCTGATTCGCTCTTTCTCGTCTGCCGCAACCACAATAGGAGAAAATGGATTCAGCAAGATTGTTTTTGTACCCGTCTCAAATTTGGTGTCCCAGCTAGCAATTTGATTATTAAGCTTGCTCACAGCTGACCACGAACATGGAAGATACATTAATTCCATCAAACAGCCTAAAAAATGGTAAACAAAAATAATAGTTAAAGAGTGAGAAGAAGAATTAGACAAGAAAACCAACACGAGTGCTGGCATTTAGCAATGTGCTCCAAGGCAAATTTTTCTCTCTCCTCTCTTCTACTAAGTACTTCTTTACTGTCATCTGCCACAATGAGAAGCGGCTTGGAAAAGTGCCCGCAACTCCAATTGTAGATGGTTGATTGAGGAAGAAAACTGCGTTCCGAGGCTCCAGAAGTTCCTGCAGAACCTAAAAGTGGATCCGCTAATCCAGAATCTGGACTCATTATATGAGGCCTGAGCTCTAAAGAGTATACTCTCCGCATTCCAGCTAAGTAATTGGGCCGAGGAGGGCTGACAGGAGGAGTTCGGAATGGCATATGACCTGTCAAAAATCGGTTACTAAATAACAAGATTGAAAGTGCAAAGATAGATTAAACTAACCACCAACACCATACATCAAAACATCAAGTGGAGCTGAATATCGGGTTAAATAATAACTTCCAAGTTATTTTTCCCCCTGACATTCAGCTCCTTTTGATGTTTTAATCATACCAATGTTGGTCCCTGCAATTAATAAAAAGACAATGACTGGGAGAAACAGTAAGTAATTCTCAAATCATAACCTCCATTCATATCAAACCATGAAGAAGATCGAGCTAATCCAGAAAAACTGGGAATTGGAGTTGCTGTAATGGATTCACCAGGTCGAACACTGTTACCAGTGGACTTCATGGGTTTGGCCACCACTTGTTCAATCCCTATAATGGCCAAAACCCGCCTACCAAGGCTTGCAATGCGTGGAGATGGATCCTTGGCTAGAGTACACATAGCCAATACACACAGAGAGTAAATTGCATTGTCCAGGGGTTCAGGTGTTGAGTGGTTGACAACACCATTGCTCACTCCATCATTTAATATTCCAGAATCAGAATGATGAGATGAATCGTCAGACAATGGTGATCCATGCATAATTCCAGAACTCGCTAGAGGGCTGCTGGTGGAGACTCTTCCATCTCGGCCCAATGAGTTGTCATTGGTCCCTCTCAAAAGTGGACCAATTTGAGATGAAACAACGTTACCTTTCATATGAGCCAAAGAGGGCAAGGAATTCAAAACAGAATTAGATTGTGGTTTCCAATATGCAGCAGCAATTGACTTGAGGTGCTTGTTATGGCCAAAGGCAAAGCGTCCCAGTGCTGTAAAGATGAATATACAACTTTACACAATCAAAATTCCTACAAGAAATCTCTTCATGACTAATCAAATTTCAGGGTCCCGTAAAAGAATCCTGCTAATGTTTTGAATGGGGGGAAAGATAGTAAGGAAAAACACTAGGGTATGTACTGGTGACAGACAATCTAGTGCATATTTATAATAAAAGTCCAACCAAACGAATATGATTAACTGAATATCAGATGACTAATCACATACCAACAGCAACTTCGGCCCTGACCAGAGGGCTCCCATCTGAAGCAACACTTAGTAGACTTCTAACAATACTAATTTCAGCACTAATCTTTTCATCATCATCATATTCTTCTTCTCCACCAACGCCATTGCCTGAACCCACATCAAGCAGGGTACCCAGTGCGAAAACAGCAGAAGCCCTAACCTGAAATAGAAGAATCTCATTGACTACGTTACAGAACCCAAAAATGTCATTGGTTCATAAAAAAGTCTATACGGTAAAACTTTACCTCTGGTTGGGGCTCAGAAAGTAGAGAAGCACATATTGCAGGGGCATCTGCCTGCAAACCAAATATTTGGGCCTCTGTGAAATCCTCCCACAGCTTCCCAAGACAGAGACAAAGCCACTGAAGAAATAGCGGTTCTGTCTGTGTATCATTTAGAGTTGGACCCTGAAGGTGCTTCAAGCAAACATGTATCAAACCTGCTTCAATACAAGCTTCCTGCCCGCGTCTATGCCCATCGACAATTACAGCTAAAACAAAAGCAGCCATTGCACGCTGTTCTGGATACGCTTCCATACTATCAAGAAACCTGATGAAATATGTATGACCCCCATCCTTCACTAGATCAACCTGACATGACTGATTCGACACAAAAAAAATAAATAAATAAATAAATAAGTGTGATTACTACTGTAGTACTAACTGAAACAAAAGGGGGCAAGTATATGGCACCAGAAAGGAACTTATCAAGCAAAATCGAAAAAAATCATGACACATCAGGAATAAAGCAAAGAAGCACGTGCTTCACACATTGTTGATAACAAACAGTTTTGATATGTAGACACTGATGCCTAAGATTAGAAGCAGGTATCAAGATAATATGCGACAGCAGCAGATTCCGACAAGAGCATGTCATGATGATAGCAATTATAAACATCCGGACAAAGAATGTGCTGCAGTAATCTAGGCATACCTTATCAAGAGCAAGAATTTTTGTCCAAATAAATACAAGAATTTGTCGTAGTTCAGGTGTCATTGTTTGTAACAGCTTCAGAACGTATGGAAATATCCCAACAGACAAGGCCTAAAAACAGAAATGTCATTTTTAAAAACCATCAAAATATTGCTCTCAACCAACATAGAGATAATAAGACGGAACATTTTTAAATGACCACAAATACCAGATCTACAGCCCAGGATCCCATATCAAGGAATCTTCCAAGAAGAACCAAAGCTCGAGATCGGTGGCATTGACTTAGTAACACCTAAAATACAGATGTTATTCAGTCAGGCTATTAAGGAACAGAAAAATCTGGCAGAGAATGAACTTAACACAATGATACATGATGAACGACAAATCAAGTTGAATCAACATAACGAAGAAAAGTAGAATTGCCCTTCAAACCAAATACACCATCACAACTTAGGGACCATGGCACTACTCTGTTATCATCTTTATTGAACTGAACTCAACCAATACTACGTAGAACTACCATGTCATTTTGCCCAATTATTTCACAGCGGGGCTTAACAAAAATGATACTGTTGCCAAATACACGTAATTAAGGAAGCTTTATATCAAATGCCTCAGACAGGATAAAAGCAGCATAAAGGTGACTTTTCAACCCATTTTAAAAACAAACTCAATTAGACATGATATAAAGAAAAGAAAACATCAAACTTATATCCCATAATGCTTTAGCGAACCAAATCTAAAAGTTGAGAAGTATAACACCACACCTGAAGAACAATAGGCAACTGCTCTGGTGGTTTCTTGAGTTCAGACCCATGGTCAAGCCATACCTCAAAAGCAGTCAACTGCTCAGTGAAAAATGGACTTGGCTGGAATAAAGCAAAAATATAATGATAGAAGTAAATGTTAGGCATGTCACAAACAGACAAAACAGGAAACTCATACAAATATCTAACTCCACATAACACCAATAGGAACCTAACTGCATAACGTAAAAAATGCAACAAAGGATAAAAAGAACCCAGAAGCACACCTGGAACTCCGCATTAGGATCCTCAACCAATGATGGAAGCTGAGAAAGGCATATCTCAGCAGCCATGTCCCATGCATCCCTGCAGAGTGAAAATGCAAAAAGATTGACAACTGATTTAGCTGACATATGGCATAACTTAAAAATTCTCTCCTTTAGTAGTACCACATATGATGCTGATGGGTTGGAGGCAACTGCGGGTAAGAGATCGGAGAGCAATTTGCAGATCTCATAATTCGCTCAGCAAGTAAAAAATTACGAAAAAGGCTGGCAACTAGCAGGTCTTGTCTGAACAGTCTCTGGAAAAGATCTGCAACACAGAACTGAGAATTACATGGATGTGCCACCACCAAAGCATACAAATGAAAATTCAATTCAAAAACATTAGATAACAGTACAGCAGACCAGTAAATTGGAAAGACAAAAAAACTACCATGAGGGAGAACATTCCATGCAATCGTATCAGTGACCGCAGTAAAAATCCAATTCAACTCGCCAAGGAGGGTTTTCCGGTCATTTTGGCGGCCAGGTATTTTATCGATTAGCGAATAATCAAGAGACTCATGAAGTAATGATCGTGTGCAGAACCTGAGAAAATACATAACAATCAAATAAGTAAATGATATAGAATGCTAGAACATAACAAGGAGATAAACAAATAGTGAAAACATGAGATAATTATAATCAATGACAGTAATTGTACAGCAGCCCGGAGGATGAAGTACAATAACAGTAAGGCAAAACTTAAGACCGATAATCACTTCTAACAAAATAAGGAGACAAGCTTCACCATCTTAATGCCATCTTAATGGGAGTTGTGAGGCAAGAAGTAAACACATCAGCAGGGAATTCAGCACTTTGTGGCAGAGTTTCATGTGGTTCACAGGCCGCTAGCAGGATACAATCTCTTGCAGATCCAGACGAGCTAGAGCCACCCAAATCATAAAGCTAACCAAAAAATATCCAAACATTACAGTGATTCTATACTATAGAATAACATAATACAAGTTCAGACATCATCGAAAGCTAAAACATTCATAACTGCACTGTAGGATACCTCAATGAAAGAATTGACTATCATCCCAGCAGCAGAACAATCAAACACATATATTGACGGTGTCTTCAACCACGAATCGAGGTCACTAATCGGCAAGGGAATATACTGTGTATAACTCTTCACCCAAAAAATTTAAATAAATGAGTACCTAGAAGGTATTTTATTTAAAGATAGCAAGGGAACAAAACAGCAGGCTTGAAATTGGTAAAAACCTTATTAAAGAGCCAAATTTCACCATTAGCAGTTGGCTTGGGTACACCATGTCCATTATAGTGGAAAAGTACTCTCTCGGACTTGGCGTATTTGCGGCATGTATTACAAAGTTTCTTCACTTCTTCTACTGTAGGATCAAGCTGAACCTTGTAGCGAGCCTGGTCACATATTGTAAAACAAAATCAAAAATTAATTTTAAACAACAAAATCAACAGCGTGCAAAAAGAAAACAAAAACTTTCTCACCCTGGGTTGCCACCTTTCGTACTGTTCACTCAAGGTTCTACCAATTGTTTCTAGAGCTTTTTGTGGAGCCATAGAAAATGGATCTGAAGACACAGAAAAATACGTTAACAGAATGGTAAACTTGACAAAGAAAAGTATATAATTATCCAAACTTTTCATTTTGTTATATTTCATTGCCAAAGGGATGATAAAATGAAGTTTGGCTGTGTCTGAGTTATAATGGTTGTAGCCCTAAAACTGTGCATCATTCCCTCTTGGAAGCATGTGTTTACTTATTATTTGATAACGGGTACAAGATGATAACAAAAAAGAATTCAAACTTTCACTACGGAATATGTACATTTTTAGTGAAGAACTTAAATCAATCTCTTATTATTGCAGATTAAAATTATTAGCCGTAGCATGCCAAGGGTGCTTTGGTATTGAAAAACGGATAAGAGGATCTAGAACTCACGCACACTGTACCAAATCCAAAAAGTAAGAAACTCAATAAGCCAACCCGAACAGTTAAAGAAAAGAATTAATAACCACTACACAACCAACAAACTGAAGGAAAGTAAAAATCAGCAGTGTAAATTCACCTATCCAGCACTCCATTCTGGCACAGGGAGATATCTTAATTACATCAGGCGGATCAACGCTAATGTTTAAACATAATACTAGAGCTACACATCCCGTCTTCATCTGCAAAGAAGTTGAAATTTAAACCAAAGCAAAGACAAATTAACAAGTACAATATTGTGAGCATCTTCAGTTAGAACAAAAACAAGAAACTAAGTTCAACAAAGAAAACAGATAAATTTAATAATTGCTTCAATTTCGTCGTTGAAGAATAGGGTTGAAAGTTCATAACAAAAGGACGAAAAACCTAAATTTGCCATTCTACACGAATGTGCATATTCTAAAAAACCAAACAAAGATCAGGTTTTCAGCAGATAAAACTTAAACCAACATTGACAGTGCCATCAAAGTTTACCAATAGGCTAGACCGCAGGAAGCACCTAGGCATTCTGTGTGATCCGTTACTACCCGTAAACACTAATGTTCACTGATAAAACTGCATGAGTACAGTTTTCAAAATGTCCAATGGTTCAAACAATGATAATTTGGAAATCCAAAATAAAAGCAGAAGTTGAGTCCTTTCTTTGTCTCAATAATAGAAAGAGAAGAACATGGCATTAAATTTAGAAATACCCAAATCATACAAAATCTTTTTTCTCGATCAAAGTTAACCAACCATTATACTAATTCTTTCTGTCAAGTGATACATCATACATGTAATGGTGTGGTTGAAATTCTCGGATAGTCACACATCATTCTGTAACAAATTGGAAAAAGGAAATGTAACGTATTTGTGGGAGGTTTGAATGGATCGCTGCAGCGACAAAAACTAGCAGTAATAGCCAACTGGAAAGGAACCTGGCCTTGAAGAGGGCAGAAAAAAGAAAACTCTTTCTTACAATCAGGGCTTTCCAGCAGTATATGACTAGATGAATTGTGAACAAGGTGGCTTCTTGAGTGATTACTCCTTCTTTAGAATTGTTCAGTTCATCACTTTTTCAAGACCACATGATTTAAGCACCTTGGTTTTTTGTTGGTTTTACAGAGAAATAAACAAATTGAATTTGAGAAGTGGTCTTTGCACTCCCCTTTATTCTGCACTCATCCCCTTATTTCTACCATTAGGATTGAATTAATCAAAGAAGAATAAATGTAAATAAAAAGAAAAAGGGGAGGGTGCAAAAGGAGAAATCTAGGAGTGTGAAAATCACTTCCTTAAATTTTATCTGCTGAAATGATTAACAGACGATAAATATAAGAAATTGACAAACTTTTCTTTCCTATCGAACTAAAAATGGAATTATTCATACAACCCATTAATCGAAACCTAATTCAAACCCAAGTTGTTGGGTTGTATCACCAAAGTACCTGACAATAATGTACTCAAAAGAACAACTAGCGAGGGAACGTTAAAACTTCCTAGACACAACACAAATACCTGGTCTTTACATGCTCAAAATCGATGAGGGAAAAAAATTAACAATCTTTCATGAAATTATAAATTTGAATTAGTGGGATTTTAACTACGGATTTCATTTTCTGAAGAAGTAAAGCCACTGGCATACTGAACTAAAAAATGAGACATTTTTTCTTGTCAAATAATCTAACAAATACAACTTTATTAAGGAATTTATGCCAACGAGAAAAATGAAGAACATGTAATGAAAGAAGGGGCTTACTCGGTCTTTAGGCCGCCATTTCGAGACCAAACCACTATCCGATGGTCCGGTGGGCACGCAAGCCTCGAAAGCATAGTGTCGAAGTTCACCCAATACAACAGTTTGGGGCAAGTAGGCCATGCTTGTGGCGGTGGCATTTCCATAACTACTACTGGCAGTCTCTGATTCCCTTCTCTGGGAGCTCAAATCGACGTCGTCGTGGCTGGAGGCGCAGTCGTCCAACTGACTGTAGACCACCACCGAGGATTGCGAAAACCGGGAGGCCATCAAATCCCCCAATGCCATCCAAATCAAAAACCCTCAGAACACAACCAGAAGAGCAATCAATTGAACAACCATGCCTAGAAATAGCCAAATGGAATCACTGTAACCATTGGATTATAGGGATCGAGAGAAAACTGGGAGGGGAGGGAGCGGCGGCGGCGGCTGAGGAGGAGGGGAGTGATTGGAGGAAAGTGCGGTGGTGATTGAGAGGGGGCCTAATCAACGAAGCCGCTGAACCAGCGGCGCATGGAGATTCGTCTGAGGAAGGAGAGGGAATAATCCAGCTCGGAAAGCCCCAGAAGATCCCTCTGAAAACCCTAGAAACCCTAGGCGACGAAGAGGATGATGGAGGCGCATAAAACAGTGGCGGCGCGGCACAGCGAGGAAACTAAAAACAAACCCAAAAAAACTCAGAACAAGGATTTGTTTGGAGAGAGAGAGGGGGGAGGCGAGTGTATGTCGACTGTGCGTTTGTTCGTCAAATTTTTCTTTATTTCCGCTTTTGTCCCTACCGACCTCTGTCCACTGAACCACTCTCCGGGTCCGGTACGGGTCGTATCAGTTTTTTTGTTATTTCCACTCTTTTAAAAATCTCTGCCTAACTTTGTTGGTTAGACGGCTTGCCACCATTCCAATTAACATTAGGCATTTAAAAATTATGAAAAGGTGTCTAGACTTACTGAGACATCCGTCTAACCCGCCCAAACTCACATAGGCACCCGCTTAAGTTTTGACTCATTTAAATAGAAAATAGATAACTTTTATTTTATAGTTTATTTTTTTTTAATAAATTGTGAGAGACTTGCTAAATAGTTAAATGAACACACATTATATGCTTGTTCCCCATGTTTTGATTATGTTACAATATTTCATTATATATATATATATATCATTCTATTTTGTAGTTTATGATAGAATTGTATATATTTTAAGTATAAACAAACACTTATTTACCCGAAATATAATAGATTTATTTAAATCCGCCTAGTCCGTCTATGCGCCCGCCTAGCCACCTAGGCGCAAGGATTAAAATATCGACCGTGCAGATAATATCGAGCCTCCAATTTACTGATATTTCGGGGGATATATCGTTATCGTTTTAGGTATCGGGAAAAAATCAACAAAAATGACAGATATAGGCATTGAAACACATAATTTTGGTCTAAAACTTTCATAGATGTTATGTACATTATCAATGAATGTATTGAACAAATAAAACTCAAAATTTACTAATAATAAGATATACCTATGATGAAATATAAGTGGTATGTAATACGCGTTAACGAAACGTTTTCTAATAAAATGTTTATTAGAATGAATAAACCATGCATAAATCCATAGTTTGTTTAAACATTAGATTACAATTTAGATAAGTGTCCAACTACATAAATGAAGAGCTCCCATGAGGTTCAAACAATGAGGAACAACCATCTAGATTCATACCAAGTCATGTAACCCGAGTAGTTTGTAAGCCATGTTTGAACATGGTGCACATATGTCTCTCTTGAGCTCCCTACTGTCCTCCCATACATGGGATAGTCAGACCAAGACACGTATGTCCCCTCAATTCATTGTGCATAGATTCTTTAGAGTAATAATTAATGGATACTCCAAAAAATCTTTTGAATTGGATATTGCCATAAGCCTTCACACACATCTAATCACTGCCCACATACCTCCAAAAAATCTTTTGGGTTTCAATTTGCTTCAAAACTTTTGAATTTTTTTGGGTTTTATTATAGATATCGGGAAATATCGAGAATATCGGCAAAATATCGGAGATATCGCACTTATCGGGGATATATCGTTGATATAGGGGAAGATATGGCCTTACCCCCCAGTATCAGTATCGACTGTTGAAAATATCGATATATCGGTGTATCGGCCGATATTTCAATCCTTGCCTAAACACTAGGCCCTAGCCTGTCGTCTGACTAGCGCCTAGCTTCTTTTAGAACTTTGGTTATTTCTAATCGGTTTTCTTTTATGGTAAATCACATTTTGTACTCTTAAGTTTGAATTCAATTGCAACTTCATATAATATATTTTTAAAAATTTCAATCTCATATATTTGTTTATTATTTCATTTCAATATCATACATCTGTCTCAATTTCTGTTAATCCATCGGCACCACAAAATTTGTGCTATGTGAATAGAAACAAATAAAATAATTTGTATTTATAAAATGAGCCCACTCTCTCTTTCTTCTCCATTAACTTTTGACAAGTCATTCACCAATGTCGATTCCAGTAAATTAAGTTAACATAATTTACTGAAATCTTAGTGGTGTTCTTGAACTGATGAACACATAAACTTTTCTAGCTTGTGTGTTAAAATAATGTTTAAAAAAAAAACAAAAAAAACCATATATTCAAGTATCATACCAAAATTTATTTTATTGGGCCGCATACCAAAATTTGTGTATTGGGTGCTACTCCCCAATGGGTACTAAAGTATCATTCCCTTTTTTGAGTAAGATGAAAAAACATTCAACTTATCATAGTACACATCAATAAAACACTAGTCCCCTGCAAACGAGAGAGGATCATCGTCGGATACTTCAATCACATTTGTTCATTGTGCATATTGCGACTAGTTTTTGTTAGGTACTATTTATATTCAATTTTAAATAATAAAAAAATTTACAATGATTTCTTACGCACGATGTACGATGAACAAATGTGATTTGAGGATCCCCGAGATCCTCACTCCCTACAAACATTAATTCAATTGATTTTTTAAGCCAAATATGAAAAATCTTTTTAAGAAAGAAAAAAAAGTCATGTTGCATTATCTTGATATATTCAATTGTATTCTTGATTAGTTAACTTTGAGGCGGATATTGCAGAAACTTATGATTTTAGTGATCGAGTATTGATTTCTATGTATTAGTATTTAAAGTTTAATTGTTCATGCTTGTATGTTTGCGGAAACAAATTTACGTAACGTAATTATCATCACTCTTAGCCGTTAAAGATCTGTTTATTGTTTGCTTTGACGATTCATAAAAATATATGCAAATGACAATTTTTGTGCAAGTAAAAAACAAACTTAAGAGTATAGTTAATATATTTTTGTAATTGAAAATCTAAATGGTAAACCTCAGGGTAATTATATATGGATGAAGGGATTGGCGGATCAATGTCTTGATGGCCATGATAAATGTTTTATTGTGCTCGAAATACATGTAGTACATCATGTATCACAATAAGAATGAAGAAAAATTTTACTTTTTAACGTAAATATACTACTTATATAATGATACATAATGTACCATTTTATGTTCCAGCGATTCCATAAGCATTGAAAAATATCTCGTTGGCCATAGCCAACTCAAAACGAAGGTGTACGCACGAGTATGTTGTGGGAGTGTGTCGGTCCTCTCCTAGCTTGGAACCCCGTGTCCCAATTCATGATTTGATCGTCGAGCACGTGTTTGGTTGTCTTCCATTGAATTTAAGCACTTAATTCCAATTTCAAACACCATAATAATTACATTGAATTCACTATCAACTCATTTGGGGAATTGGATCCTCTCCGAGGTAAATCATCGGGATTATCTTGACTTAATAACACAGACTGTTAGATTTTGATCTAACGGTTATAAACATGAATGTCTCTATAAAGTTATAATAATTGTAGTTGTTGATCAAAATTCAACGGCCTGTATTAGTGTTTTATAATATTTTATTTTTAAGTTATATTTATAGTATTTTATTCCTATCATTTGACTTTGTCATTTAAATGAGATGACGAAGGATTAGGCTAGTTAAATTACTCATAAAGCTTTGTAGTTATACTACAAAAATAGTTTTACTTTCTAATACACACAAAGCGGTCAGAAAGAACTAAGACTCGAGATTTAGTTATCAACTATAAAAGTCAACTATTCTTTGTATCGCTCAGAGCAATTAAAAATGACTAATTTCCTGATAGAATGACTCCTATGGCCCCCATCTCATAAATTTATTTTATTGTTTTTTATTAACAAACGATGTTTTCTCTACTAAAGGGGTAATGAGCTAAGTTTCACAATGAACTAGCAATAATGTGGTTCAAATTCGTCTTTGGCGAAAATCGAATCTAAGATTTCTCACTTACAAGTGAAGAGGAATATCACTAAATCGTAGTACTAAGTGGTGCAAAATTTTATTAATAACACAAAAAATACAAGCAGGAGAACAAAACCAAGATCCGCAAATAGAACAAAAAAAATCAACAAAAACGAAAAAATAGGACAAAATGAAATGTCACAAGCATGAGCTGCAGATGTAAAATATGAAACTATAGACCACCAATAGCAATACTAACCAAAGGGAGTCACACCAAAAGAAGCTAACGCATGAAAATTTGATTACCTTGCCTATAAATATGTGTACAAATAAAATTCATATGACGAAGGCACCGTAAATAATTATTCTAATTGACTGAAACGAACCAAGAAGTTGAAGTAGGGGATTTAAATATTTCAAAACCAATGAGGAATCAGCTTCAACCCAAATGTGTTTTCAATCTAGAACTGAAGCATGAAAGCTAATACTTCTGCAACCATTGAATTAGGGGTGTGATATCCACAAACCTCATTTTACTTCTCACACATTTTTTTAATTTTCGGCCGTCGAATCGGATGAATTGAAGAAGATCAACAGACAGAAATTATCAAGGAATGTGAAAAAAGTAAAATAGGATATGTGGATAGCAGACCCCTTAAATTAACCAACTCAGTATTTGAGGTGAAAGCACCAAGCACATGCCCCTCTGAATACGAAAAATTCCTCCAAAACCGGTACGACCATTAGCGCAAGAACCATCTATATTAGTATTAATCCGTGGAATAAAGAAGAAACAAACAAAAACATACATGAGTTAGAAACCACTAGTACAATCTCGAACAAACACTGAGTGGTGTTTTATTCTTTTACATTGAGGGAACTCGGATCTCTAACCTATCAATATGTATCGCATTTCTCCACCATCCTCCATCGCTATGACCAACCATAGACGGAGACGACATGGGCCTACAATTGCCATCACTAAGATTTCGTTTGGAAATGAATTTACATATATGCACATGTTTTTAACATGTATATAATTTTATACTAATTAATCGAGCTAATTTATTTGTTCTAATCCAGTTTTTTTCAGTACATTACATTATTCAAATTTGTTTATTAAATTTCAAACTTTTCGCTTGTTTTTGTTACTTGTTATTAAAAAAACTAATTGGATCACAACATTAATATTTTTTGCAAAACGAAGAAATTATGCGGGAATAAGATGGCATAGGCAAGGAAAATTTGGTTTTCCATTCAATACTCTCAATTAATTTTGATTATCTTTTTCTCAACTAATAAGCAGAGTCAGCCCTGAAAGTAGTCGGAGTAGATGGGCTACCTAGAGCCCCCAATTTTTATGTTACTTTATATATATATATTATATTAATATTACAAACTTTATGTCTATTCAAATAAGAAGTTTGCAGACTTTGAGTCTTTACTTATAGAATTTTCTTAACCATACCAGTTACAATTGGGAATTGCCTCTGCAAAAGGAAGTTTTTTAAAATTAAAATTGATCAAATCTTATCTTCAATTAACTATGTCATAAGAAAGATTGAATTGGTTAGCTATTTTACCAATCGAAATAGAATTGGTAGAAAAATTAGATTATATAAACTTAATTAGTACATTTAAGTGTAAAAAAGATTTAAGCAATATTTATAATCTTTTTTATTTTGATATAAATTTTTAATAATAATTAATGTAAAAATAAATTTTTTCATGTATTTATCAAACTCTTTTTTATACAAATCAATATACAAAATGTCGAGTCAATAAATTCTAAGACCCTATTTTGAAAGCTCGCATAAGATCTCTAAATTCCCAGGGCGGCCCTTGTCAACAAGACAAGTAAAAAAGAAACAGAGAAAAAGACATATTCCAACCACAAAAATGATTTTAAAAGGCTCCTTCACCATAAAGCTTGAGCTCAACATTTCTGATGTAGATATGCTTCAACAGATTAACATAAAAAGCATATGCCCTGACGCATGTGAAGTGACCTCATTCTGTCCCAATCAATGTCGTGGAAACAAAACCACGCTAAGCTAAATGATTAAGCACTTGATTTCAAAAATAAACTAAGCTTTGTCATTCAATATTATGAATTTATAATATTTCTATTCACTTAAAAATATGAGGTTTTAGATTCAAATATCGTAGATGACGAATTCGATACTAAATTCGATTGTTCGTGGTTTAGTCGAACTCCCTCTATTCCTAATGTAAAAATATGAATGTAATAAAAATAAAAAAATAAACTAAGCTTTAAGTTAATTATATACTTTTACGAATGCTTAAACAGTAAGTACATCATCCACGTGTCGGTTTTTGTATCGTCCGATGTCCACATATGGACTGAGCAATGGAGTTAAAATACATGCCAAATTATCCCGATTAATCGCAAAAGACGACAATAATATATATTTAAGGAGATTTTTTTGAATATATGAACTTGCATGTATTTTTTAATTTATCATATAAATTAAAATTTTAAACAATTTCTCTTATCACCTTTTTAAAATCATTAATTTGTCATCTCTTCCTAACTCTGTTAAATTTTTCATCCAATATAAGTCATGTGTTTAGGGTTATTTTGGTCATTTTAATACCTTACTTCCCTTTTATTAAGTTGTATAACAAAAACTGTAGGGTTTCTCAGGCACTGGAATAATATTTTTGATATGATAGCAATGAAATAATCATGCAATGCTTTCTCTTCTGGATATTCCAAATATGTAATGACACACAAGTGGGAGTTTGCATTTTAGCATGTCACGGAGACATAATTTCATACATGCTCTATAAATGAGAAACATGTTGACGTTTTGTGCTATAAATGGAGTTGTAGATGCATATGTGCTAAAGAAGAGTAAAAAATTTAAGTGTTTGTACTAAAGAAAAGTAAAAAACTTGTGAAAAGATGTTAAAATGACCTAAATAACCCTGAACACGCTTGCACATGACTTCTATTGGATGAAAAACTTTAGGGTGAGATGACAAATTAATGATTTTATAAAGTTAGTATGACAAATTGCTTAAAATTTTAGTTTATATGACAAATTGAAAAATATGAACAAGTGGCCATGTTTTGCTTTGATTAAAAAGTAGATAATCGTGGTTTGCCAATAATTATCCGTTTTTGCAAGAAAAACATTCATAGGACCTTAATTTTGCAAAATGTCAGAGTCCAAGTAATGCAGTGGAAATGCGCATTGAAAATGAAAGGGTAGTGACGTCTCTTGATTAAAGAAAATATTAAGAGTGCCGCTTAGAAATGAGTTTTTCCTTAGTCAACACATACAAATCCAACAAATCAGATAAGTACAAGCTCTCTCTTTACAAATCCTCATTGAAATTGTTTGCCTTGTTCTCAAAAAAAAAGAAGATAAGTATAAGCTTTAAATTTAAAAGGTGAACCCGTTATTTCAATGGTTGTAATATTGTTCTCATTTAATGAATATGAATGCATAAACCCCTCAAAAATTTCTATTACAATGCAATTTTGAAAAGAAAAAAAAAATTGATAATCACATCCTTTACTTTATTATTATCCTCATTATTAACAGTTTGATTCTTGAAGAGTTTCTCGCACACAATTTTTAGGGAAACTACACTAATGAAGTTCATAAATTACAAGAAAATAAAAAATATATAAAGAGAAATCAATTGTTAGATGAGAAAATATTGAAGTGAGAAATCATTACCTAATTAATATTGCGAAGTTATTTTTATATGCTATTTTCTCTTTTAGTATACCTTATTAAATTTTGGCTCTCTTTTAAAAAAAATAATAATTTATTTACGTGTCATTCTTTTTTTTCTTTTAGTGCAAAAATATAATATATTTTTACACTAAAAGGAGAGGAGTTTGGCTAAGCCACACAATAGGCAACCTAATTTCATATCGAATTCGTCATCTACGAGATTTAAACCTAAAATCTCTCACTTACAATTGAAAAGGAATATCACTAGACAATAGTACTGAGTAGGATTTATGTGTCATTCTTACAATGGAGCCATATACTAGTCGCCTATGTGTCATTCCACTTCCCATTTTATCGAATGTCCCGAAAGGAACAATTTAATATTTTTCAAACATACGTATTTAAAGAAAAAGAAAAGTACACGTAGAAGTCATTTGCCTTAATAATTCACCAACAGAATACATGAATTTGTCTTACGAGACAACGCTATATGGATAGGAAAATAGGAATTACGGTTCAACACTCAATCCTATGAAGCTTAATCCAAGGCGGGTACGTATGAATACCACGTGGAGTTGATAGTAACATTTGCGATCGTCTTTGCTATGAGTGATTGAATAAGACAGAAATGTAAATGTGTGATTAATTTTAGGGACATTGATACGAAACAAATATTATCTTGTTTAACTAAAGAGAAGTACTAAGAAAACTCTTTTAAAGTAGAATTTTTTATGAATATTTTGTCATCTCACATTTTAACATCAACTTTCAAGTTATTATCATAAAATATTTTGTAAAAAATATGAGATAACAAAGAATTTATGAAACATCTAACTTCTAAAGAGTCTTTTTAATATTTCTCCGAGCTAAATACTTAGGGCTGGTTTGGTATTATTGTGCTTTGAAAAAAAACTACTTCTGCTATGCTGTGAGAATAAGCTCATTTTTGCTGCTTCACATTTTCATCTTTTTTTCACCTAAAAATGTGAAATTAAGTTGTTTTTAAGTATTTACCAAACACATTTTTAAGCTCAACAGTTTGATACCCACTTTTTATAAAAGCACATCAATACCAAACCAGTACTTAACCATGCGCATGCCAATCAACGTCAGTGAGCTAAAAACAGGCAATTCTATTCATTTTCTACGGTTTGCAATATCTGGAAGTCTATCAAATACCCGAGAGATAAAAAGATAGCTTGGAGTTACGTCGTTATGAAGGCATGCAAAGTAATCAGGGTTGGGTGGCCATGATTGGCTGTTCTTGTATTCCAAGCACAACACGCGAACCAGTTGGGATGAACTGAGTTGACCGGACGATTGGTGTGGTAGGGTTTGCTAAAACGGGGGTTTTGAGGATGGCTGGCCCCAATACAGTAACAGTACTATGCATGCGGTAATTGCTTGAGTACTGATCAATGAGTGTTCAGTCACCAAAACGTTTTCTGATTTTTTTGTATATTGAGTGATATGACGGTTCCTTGTTTACAATGGTGTGGCTATATTTTGAAAAAAGTTGGCCTCATTCGTATGGAGTGGGAACGTGGAGAAGATGTTATATCGAACGAGAACACTAAAGTTTTAGAGTTTTAAATTAATCATG
Organism: Pyrus communis; assembly: GCF_963583255.1. Lineage (NCBI taxonomy): Eukaryota > Viridiplantae > Streptophyta > Magnoliopsida > Rosales > Rosaceae > Pyrus > Pyrus communis. Next base: position 16,625,509 of record NC_084819.1, read on the forward strand.
CGACATTTTATGTGAAAACATTAAATTATGTGGTATCGCATTATTAGCCCGTAATGTCATAATGATGTCCAAAGGATTGTGGGTAAAGCATTCTCAGAAATGTGAGCATATATCGAGTCCATATATAAGTTCAATTCTATGTCCCTAATATCGTTCATATTTTAGTATATCAAGTTCATAAGTTCAATTCCCCATCCCTAATATCGTTCATATCAAAAGAAAGAAAAAAAATATATGGCAATGTTTTATTGATTTAGATTAATGATAAGCTCATATCTATATATATTTTACATCAAATTCACTTGTCTTTTCTTAGTTAGTTCCTTATATTTTTGAGCTATTTACTTTGTTTTTTTGTTTTGTAGGATTTGTCAAGTAAAGAAAAGAAAAATAGCACAAGTGGAATTTTAAGTAACAAATTCGTCAAAACTGCCTGTGCATGTCAGCTGACTTTGGAAGCAAGTTGCGGACAACTCAGAATGAATTAGAGAATGAGCCTTATATGCTTGGAAAGCTACGGATGTCTATTTTCTGGAGCATTTCGCGGATTGTTAATATAATTTTTCTAGAAGAAGTTATGGTCGTTTTAACACTAAAAGGTTCCCAAGAGGCTGAGCAGTTTGTAACTGACAAGAAAGTATTGAAAGCAATAAATCCAATAAAACTAATAGCCAAAACTGATGCAGCCAAGAACAAGCCAGCTAACACCTATTCAAATATAAGAGGAAATGGAAAATTAAGTGAGAGTAATGGGCATAAAGGCTGCCCAAAGAGTTACAATTGTTTTAGCATTTCCTCTCACTTATTGTCATCACTAAATGGCTGTTAGTGGGGTGAGTTATGGAGAAAAAACTGTGGCAGCAGAAAAGAAGAAAAGACCTACAGGTTGCAGAAGCAAAGGGGGAGAAAAAGTGTGAAAAAAAGATAGAAAAAAAAGAAGGAAAACAAGGAAAAAAGGCAAGGTTGCTGCGTTGGGGAAGGAAGGAAAGGAAGGAGGAAATCTTGGCATTCTCTTCTCTCGGTTTTATCTTCTCAAACTCATGTCTTTCTTTTGGTTTAATTTGAGAATTATGTGTAACTAATTTTTAGTAGTTAGGGGCTGTTTTGAAGCCCCGAATATGATTGCAAGTTTGTTATGACATTTCGTTTGAATTACTTTTACGAATGGATGAAAATTGGTTCACTACTTGTCTCATTGATGAATTCTTTATGTGTTTACTTAGTAAGCATATCTAGGATTCTAATGCTATGAATATGTGTGTGCCTGCCCTTGTTGAATGAGGACCTACATATGTTCTAGATTAGTACTTGTTAATTGCGATTAACATGTGAATCAATTTCTAGGCTAAGTAAGACAACGCTAGTACTTACGATGCATTGTGATGACTCAAACTCTTTTCGTTTTTAATGATTTCTACTTGTTAAATCTATGAACATACCGTTCTAGATTGCATGTTAGGGACTAAGTTAAGTTGAAAACGCCATTCTCTTAACATACTACATAAGAAAGAGTAATAGGTTGAGTTCTAACATTGAGCCAACTTGAGCATCTTCATCCAAAAATGAAAGGAATTTGAATGAAACATAACATGTTTGCATGATTATTTCGTGGTGGATAGCAATTCCCCTAACTCGTTTTTTCTTAATTTGTGAACTACTTAAAAATCTGTTTTTGTCCTGTTTTTGTTCGATTTAATTTAAATAGCAAATCAACTCCAAAAATCCCAAAAATTTGTGTGAGTGTAGCTCTGTGTGTCTAGTATCTGCATATAAAATTTCGTAGACTTTAGATAAGTGTAAGTCGGTCTAATAATTATTTTTCGGTGGCTGGTCAGTAGGGACAGCAACACAGTTTTTGTGACATTTTAAGTAGTTAGATAAAACAATCTTCTGTTGGAAAGACCCTTATTTTCATATGCTACAATTGACAAATCTTAGTGTTAATAAGGAAAATCAATAGGACATTTGTGTGCTACTTTGTGGTGTGCCTTTAATCCTATCAATTAACTTATTACAATGCTGACCTAAGTACTATTGAACATTTTTGAAAGCTCAATACAAAGTAGCTATTGGAATGCCCCAACAATTCATCATATAACCAACTAAAATACCTAAAACACAATTAGACGATACCCCATAATTAAGTTGCAATGCTCTGAGGGCTAGAGCCCCATTTTAATGGTTTACCTCAAAGCCTAAGATTGTTAAGGCTAGTCCTAATGTTAACGTATGCGTTTGCGGATGACTCAACTTATTCTTAATTTAGTAGTATCTTGCTTTCAAATATAATTAAGTTTGAATTTCCTACTCGATAAAAATTAAAACGAGGGATGTACAACTCCCATAATTTTATGCACAATCTGCTGTGAAGTTATTAGTAATATTTGTGTTGGTGGAACGGTAAGTGGGGTCGTAACTCTCATGGATTGCTACAATGCAGCGAGGTCATTTTGCTGCATAAACTGAGCCATCCGTGATAAACCACTAACATGCAGTGCAGCATTCGAATTATCAGCAAAGGCATTTCATGGGGTCCTACAAGAATGTTGACAGAGGACAACCAACTCAGTGCCATCCTTCTTCTTCTTCACTCTCTCTCTCTGTTCTCTCTCTCTCTCCATATTATAAAATAGAAGGACAACCAAACCGACCAATATAAAAACTCCTCAAAAGCCAAAAGGAGAAAGGTTGGGAGGAGGATTCTCTACCCTTCTAATCTCTCTATCCTTCCATACTCTCTTATTTGAACGGTCATAGTTAAGCCACGTCAACATCATATATTGATTTTTTTATAGAGATAATAAGACAAAAAATAATGTTTAAGAAGAGAGGATGGAAGGGAATGAGAATAGGAGGGTAGATAATTCTCATCCGAAAGGTTGACCTACGAGTCTGCAGTTTTATACAAAAAAATGTTAAATACATAATGACTTTACAATCACCTTTGTTCAATGTCCAACTTTGTTCTCATTGCTTTTTGTGCATCACACAACACTGAAAGAAAAGAAAAGGCCTTTTATTTATAGTGTTTTGGGTATCATATATTTCAAACCTTTTTTAACTATTAGATGTGTGGATAAAGACATAAAAACTAAAATTTAGCTAATGCTAAGGAAACTAAATTGTTGGACAAAATTTTGAAAACCAAAGGATATGAAAATTGATGATTAGTTATTACTTAAGTATTGATAAACATGCACATTCTTATTGGTGACACATCATTTAGTTTGCAAATTTAGTCTCCTTAGCATTATCCAAATTTAGCAGTTAAAAGCATCTCCAAAAGACTAGAGGCAAATTAGATTTACTGCCCCACATCAGCAAAACATGGTTCCACGGGATTAACATTGTGTTTAGATGAGAAAATTTAAGGTTAATAAGGAATTCTAAAATGATGGAAATAGAAATGAAGAAATTTTATTTTCTAGAATTTGTGAATTTTTTAGTTTGATTAACCTAAAAAATAATGAAATTTGAATACGAAATGTGTGTATAAAGTCATTAATATATAAATGAAAGATAATAATTATGAAATGTGCTTGTGGTGGTGGTGGCGACATCGGTGGTGATGGTGGCGATGGCGGTGGGTGGTGCCAGTGGTAACAATAAGGACCACAAGGTGATGATGATGGTGGGTGGTGTTTGTAGTGGTGGTTTTGGTGGTGGTAGGTGGTGGTGGCTACTCATGGTTGAGTTTTTTTGTATTTTTTATTTTTAAACTCTCACTCATTGAAATTTGAAAATGACAAATATTTACATGAAATTAAAACTTGAAAATTGGAGGTCCCAGATTCTAAGTTATGTTTTCACGCGAAAATTCTATATTTCTATATTTAAGAATCAAAACAAGGAAGTTAATGTTAATTTATAAATTCTGACTTTTGTCATAATTTCTAGTTTACTTCCTTCATTCGAACACAATTAAAGATTTCATGACGCAACATAGCCTTGTTGAGGGAGATGAGGCAATTTGAGGTTGCACTGATATTTTATACACACAATTACACTCCTACTCATGTGCATATTATACTGCTTTTCTTTAATATTATTGAAAATGACTAAAAGTAGAGAAATAATAAGGTAACAAATTGCCTTAAGGGGCGTGCTTGCTGGATCATGCATCTGTATTATATATATACAGAATAGATGGACCTATAGATTCACACCCAATATCTTTCTATAGATAGTAATGGTATCAACTCATATGTCCGTGTTCTATGAGGTGGAATAAAAATAAAATATGGGATAAAAATAAAATAGAAATGATCTTTTAGAGAGATGGCTAAGTAGTTGATAGCTCCGTTCTTGAAAACCGGTATAGTTCGAAACAAAGAACTATCAAGCGTTTGAATCCCCTTCTCTCCTTTATACTTGGTGAATAGATTTGTTGCTTTTCTTTATTTTATTGGCTTTGCCCAACCATCTTCAATCTTGAGGTTAAAATCTAAAATTTAGAACTCAAAAATAAAATAAAAAAAAACCCAACCCAAAATTTTGGCCAGAGTTAAAAGGCTAGCCCACCTTATGTTCGTGGACGCACCCAGAAAAGTGAAGGTCGCAGCAAGGCGAAGCGCCTAAAGCGGAAGACATGCGAGGGCTGACAAGAAGTGGGGCCCGCCCTTGACGAGAATGTTGACCACTCAAAATGAGCCCAACGACTCTTTTTTGATCCGACAGTTTTAATTATTAGACAATTAGTTGATCTAACCGCTCATATTCAAGCCTATTTAATTTTAAATACATTAGATCCAACAACTAAAATCGAATATGATCAAATCTAACGGTTAAAAAAAAATTTAATCGCCCAAAATTAAATCCAACGCCTAAAACAATTAATAAATTTATTTAAATCAAAATTCACCTAAACTCTATAAATACATATTTCATGGGGTCGGTTTAGGGAATTTTTAACTTATATTAGAATATAAATATTTTTAGGTTAAAATGTTTATGAAAATAAATTATTATAAATTTTATTTTCAAAAAAGTTACCAAAATAAAAATATATTCTAAGTTCATTCTTTAATAATCTCAAGCTAAAATTTTAACCTAGAACTATTGAAGAAGAAAAACTGTTTTTGTGCTAAAGCCTAAATTTTATGGGTTAAAAATTTTAGGTTTTAACCCAAAGGTTAGAAATGATCATAGAATTTTTGTCTCATCGTTTGGAGAGATAGTTTTGGCAAGACAAATATTGAAAAAAAATTTGCCACATAATCCATCAAAGTACATTTTTGCCTGTTAGTCGATACATGCCTCTTACATTCTCATGGAGGCTTATAACAAAATAAATTGATTTATGCACGTTTTATTTCTTATTTTACTTAATGACACATATATTCTTAATTATGAATTTTAATTATTAGTTTTATTCAACAATGCCCAAAAAAGTGTATAAAAAATAAATGTACAGAAATCATTTCTCAAATAAAAACCTCAAGTCAATATGCCCTTCATTTGAATACCTCACCCCAAACCAGTATTACTATCGTCGGCCCCCCTTTTTTATTTCATTTCATTTCTCCTGTATTTGGTTTTATGAAATTTTGAGAAACCACGCGATTTTGGAGCAATCGGCGACGGCAGCACGGTCAAGATTATCTTAATTTAAAGTTGTGATATCCCGACGTGAAATCTTCGGACTCGAAGGGTCTCTTTGGAGATGTCATTTGGCCTTAGAATTGATGAAGTGCATGCCATTGTGGTGCAGAAGTGCAACTGAACAAACTTATGGCAATGCTCAGGAAATTGTACATAAAGTAAAATTTTAACGTATGCATAACACTAAGCAAGTGCTTAGACTGACTGGTGAACGATTAATTAGACACCCTTTATCTACAATTAGATTAAAGCCTTCAGTGTTTCGACGTCCTGTAGAACATTGCATCCAGCAAAGGAAAAAAAAAAAAGCGACACAATTGGTACTAGAAATTTTTGGAATGGCATGTCAGTCAATATTTTCTATGATTGCTAAGATGGTAGGAAAAAAAATGTACACCTTCATGTTCATTAGTGAAGCACAGAGGAGGTGTGATTCCGAAAACATTTTTATAGTAAACCTACTCCAACTCCAAGTATGAATCCTCTCCGCCTCACATCACCAATAACTACATAAGCAACCATCACCAGAAGTTGAGATAAAGATAACTAGTTTACGTTCATATTTATCCTTAAGGGCAGCGAGCCTGCCTTTCAGATACAACCCCACACAAACGCATTCTCCTGCAGTTTTCTTTTTCAATCACCTTCAGAACTGACCCCCACCGAAGGTGTTCAAGTAATTGTCGCGAGTTAGGACCTCTACCAACCTCAGAGGCGGTTACACCAAAGGGGAATGCCATTTCCATTTCCCTGAAACGTTCAGACGAAGATTAAGTCAAACACCGAAAACCGGCTTGATCATATATATATTTCTTGGGGTTGAAGAAAAGAATGAAGAGATTAAGTTCGTCTTCGGTTAACCTTTGCCATTTTCACAACGCCAGACACAAATCTCTATGCGAGCGAAACAAGACTAAACCCCGTCAGCAATGAAAATGCCTCCTAAAATACTATTGATCAAGTTAAATCATACTTGAAAATACGATTCAAAACCAGATCCTAATTTACAGTTCTGATTAATAATTTGATAACACGATATGATTTATGATTTCAAAAAAGATAATATACGTAAGATGGCAAAGAGACAAAATTTCCAATTGGCTTAGGCAGTGGACCCCATGTTGCCATTGGCGTTGCCATGATATGCGTTGTTTTTTCAGATCATGTCATGACACTCAGTGTACAACCTCGCTATAAACATCACCAACACGTTTGCCTACCAATATGCTTCCAGATCCACCCATTGACGTCGAAGAAGAATTGGGGCAGTGGACTATTATATCATGACGGTCCAGGTGTACCGAGTGATCAGCAACAGCAAGATTGCAATTGAATTCGTCTGTCTACTTGCACTGCCTTCCACTATCAATGAAAGACTTATCAAACCATGAGGGTAGAATTAGATTTCTCATCTAAACTTGGGAGTTGTCATCAGCATAAATGGATGCAAAAGCATCTGCAGCACCAACTGCAAGCAGCACTTGGTAGGGATGGAAGGCTAGGCAACTAACAGGACCGATCTTCTGAGCCATAAAGTAAGGGTAGTATGTTATGATGCCTAACTGTTCCCCCTCCAAACTGAAGATTTTTATGAGCTGTTTGGCCGAGCCACTGGCAATGATTACTAATATTTGTGGTGGTGCAATGGTACGTGAGGTCATAACTTTCATGGATTGCTGCAATGCAGCGAGGTCATTTTGCTGCATAAACTGAGTCATCGACAATAAAAATATGCAATGCAGCAATCGAATAAGTAAGGGCATTTGAAGGGGTCCTACTAGGATCAAAGTGAGGTAGACAAAGGCTTATGAGAAGAATAATGTTATTCATACTATGTTTTTATATCATATTTCTATACTATCTTAGGTGGCATCTGATGTGGACAGCCACATCATTTGAAAAATTTGTAAAACCCAAGGAAATGAAGGAGAAAAACTCTTCGTATACCACAATCATCATTTAATTAACTAGTTTTTCATAATTATTAGTTTATTAAATAATAAACTAAATTTAAAAATCTGATTAATTCAAATGATGTGGTTATCCACATCAAATGCCACCTAATATGGTATGAATCAACTCATCAAACTCAGTGCCATCCTTTTTGTGCCATCACCTTTTTCATTTCTTTTTCATCTCTTTTTGTGCCATCACAATTCACATCACCGAAAGAAAATAAAAACTAGGCCCAGAACAAGCCTTGTGCAATACTTTCCCAAGCATTGGGGTCATATTGTGGAATCGTGCCCTACAATGCGGGGGTTTATGCACACAACAAATCTTCACAAGATAAAGATTACAAAATTACACTCGCACAGTACTTCACATGATTTTGGAACGTACATTTAAAAAGATGCCTATGACTCATGTTGCACTATTTCCCTAGTGCTGGCTGTTGTGTCCTTCAATTCTTATTGTTCTTTGACTAACAAACAAAGCTAAAGTAGGAGAACAATTTATATTATACAGCACGGGTACATCATTACGTGACGTTCTGTGTCAATGAAAGATATGTGAACAAAAACTTACATTTGTTTTTAGTTCATACATGTAACAAAAGTATATCTGTGCCATGTAAGTTATTCTTTCAAAGTAAAGATATTTTTTATACTATAGAAAATGCTAACAATCATAAATGCATTTCAGTATCTAAGCATAATAATGACCTATTGATCTGATGATGTTGAAAAACCATTAGGAACGTATCTCATGTATGAGTTTTGTGCAACATTTAAGAATTAACGAAGAAAGTTGAAGTTTCAGCCTAATTATAACTAATTAACTATGACAGAAATGATCATAACACATTTCGTATTCTGATCTGACGATGTTTGTGAATAGTCCGAAAGTTATGAGTTCAAATATCATGTACAATAACTGTGCAAATTCGAAAACCCCAGATTATGTTTGATACGCAGTTGCTTAGGTCAGTGATGATGCTATACATATCAGCATACTCGATATGATTTAGAGCCGTTAAGGCAAAAGACTGACATGATTTTCCCGTAACAAATTGCAATTTGTCGACCTAATTGTGGAAAATCAGCATACATCCCGATGATATTTTGGCAGAGATTAAATATGCTTGTTTCATTGAAGAGATTTTTCAATACGATCAATACACCGGATGGTACACTACATGTCATCATACAAATGGTAAAATATGTATGTTAAAAAGCTAATAACTTTAAAAATAAAATTTCTCACAACTTTTATAAAAACACGTGGTGTACCATTTCTGTTTTGGTCACAATAAAAAATTTCCCTTTTCATTGACTCTGAATCATGCTTTGAACCTGTTTTCTGCGTACGTGTCACTGTGTGATTTGCAGGTACATGTTTATGGTGCATGCATCAGATTCAATATGTATTATAGCAAATATAATAAGTAGAAAAATAAAATGATAAATTGCAGCTGCTGCGGTTCTCATGTGTTGGAAATTCTTTCCTGCACATATCTCTTTTCGAGTGAAAAATTAAAAGTTAACTATATGAGATTTAGTTAAATCTTAATCATATACTTTTACTTTTTCAAATGCTTAGGAGAGCAACGGTTTCAATTTGAACCAGGCTTCTTTATTTCAGCCTGAATTGCCACTTACAAATCCAAACAATCTCATAGCAAGATGTTTACTTATTGGGAAATCAAATATCATTGGGAAAAATATTTCTCCTTTCAACGTCGATTGTGATTTTCTAGCCAAGTGCACTCACTTTCTTTGGAAAAAAAAAACATTTAAGATAAGAAATTACTTATTCATGATTGACAATCACGCACTGTCACGTGAAAAGTTAAATACTAACAATATACGATTCAATTGGATATCACATAAGTGACACTAGATATGCATGTAAGTTATATGGGAAAAATCCAGGTCCAAATGATAATGTTTGACAAGGGCCCACCCTGTGTACTGAGAATGTCTCTCATTGGTCGGGTAGATGCCATGTCGGTGTTTCAAAACGGTAAAAATTTGCAATGCAATGCACATGAGGACCATGAAAGTGCCTACAGCATGCTCCTCCCACATGAGTTGTGCTTTACAACCAAATGATGGGCTCCCTTTCTCTTGAGTGCTTTGCAAGTAAAATGGCAGCCAAACCATGCATTTTTAAATTTCCACCCACTACCACTTTACAGTGCATCGTACATTCATACAACAATAAGGATAAATAAATACTATATCTACTGATTGATTAAGCTAGTTAATTGGGACAGTGTACTTCACCTTATACTTGAATTGGCTTTTTACCCTAGTTTAGTTGCATTACATTTACGGAAGCGATTTTCACCTCACTAGTTTTCTCCCTCTAAACATCCCTGTTTATTAATGGCTTTGAGATTTGAATAATTCAAAGGAAACTCGATGAATTGAATAAACAAGGATGTGCACAAAGAGAATAAGGGTGCGGAAATAATTTTTCTAATTTGAAAAAGAATATAAATGAGGGAAAACTTGATATAAGTCTAATTTTTTAAGCTAATAGTAGGAATAGTCCGGTTTATTAAAATAAGTCTAATTTGTTATATTTAATTATTTAATTATCAATAGTTATCTGTTCAATGATAAGATTTATTATAAAAATCAAATTTCTTCCCAATCATCTCTTTGCTTATTTCTTTTTTATTTATCTTTTTGTTATTTCTCGTTCTTCCTCCTGCTTTGAACCCCATTTATAGATTTTATTTTTAATTTTTATAATCAACCTATATCACATTGTTAATTATTTTATCTATCTATATGACAGATTCTTTTTTTATAATTAACTGTCACAGATTAATGTGTCTTATTTGTAGGTATGTTATGTTTTTTCTACCTTTTAATTGGGTTTCATATCGGTATTATATACATTCATATATTTGTTACTTGAGTTAGGGTAGAATGTTTTGCAGATAAATTTATGTTAGTATATTAGTTTTTTTGTTATAAGATATTAAATATATTCTTTTGGAGTTCTAAAATGCATAATATTAGAAGATTTTAATTGATTTTTAATATTTTTAGAAAATATAAAATGAGTATAAAAGAAATAAAAATATATAATTTAATAACTGGACTCACTTCTAAAAACATTTTACGTTTTTGGACCTAGATCTAAGAGCCCCTATAAATTAATACTTTTTATTCTATTTTTTTTTGTTTGGACCTAATATAGCCCACCTCTTATTGGAGCACCGACCTAAGGAAGCCCAACATGAAGCTTCCAACTGAGCTCATTATTTCACAAGCTCAAGCCCATTTTGTCTCGTATTCGTCCCACTCTCGATCTGCGTCCACACATTCAACGCGGCAAAATTGCAACGCTCAAAAACTCCGAAACGTATAAAATCGAATCTTCAATCTTCCAATCGCCCCCAGAAGAGAAGACGACGCATTCCATAGCCCACCTAGCCATCAACAGCAACAAGGTAACTTCTTCTCTCTCATTTTTTTTTTTGTATTTTTGTGATTTAGTTGTTGGGTTACTTGAATTTGGGTGTTTTAGATTTTGGGAATTGGGGATTGCGAGTTTTCTGATTTTCTACGATTGGGGAAATTAGGGTTTAGGGTTCTGGTTAGTTCTTGATTTGGAATTGGTTCAAGGATTTTTGTTTCGTTTCGATATTCGAAGAAGGATGATTATCCTTACGCTTGCAACTTAATTTAGTGTTAGGAATTAAGGTTCTAGCATACTGGATTGTTTAGGGATACAATTGCACAAGTGGTTCAAGGAGTTTAAGTTGTTGCTTAGGGTTGCTTGATCTCCATTTTCTTTACAATTTCACTTTATTTCGTGAGATTCATGTAAGAATTCTATGATGTCTATTTGTTTGAGCTTTTTGGTTAGATTATTAAGTTAATTTTGTTTGTCAGCAGCCCCTGTTAAAAAGGAAGAGTTGCTTCTCAGAACCCAAATCCAACCACTCAGCTCCAATAGCAAGAGTAGCGGTGAAACCATCCCCTCGGCAACCTTAATTTGCTACACTTGCTTTGGTTGCACGTGTCTATATGGCGGATTCAGGTGGAAATCCGGAACCTGGAAAAGGTATGTTCTGTACTTGTTTGAGTTTTTTTAGCTATCGTTGTACATTGTAACATTGATCTATTGCCTTTCCAGTTTGCAACTTCATCCCAAAGTCATCAATGAAGCAAAACATTAGAAGGCGAAGGCCTCATGAAGATGAGGAGGAGGACAACTCAACGTATGGGGGCACATCATTCCCAAGTCAAAGAAAAGCCGCAAAGCCTGATGGCAAGCTGTATTTTTCTAGTGGACCGGCGAAGAGCTCTACATCTGATGGCAGTGCAATCTTTGAGTTCAAGTCTTCGAAAGAAATCCAAGTAGAAAATGATAGCAGAGCAACAGCGACTCTGGAGACTGAGACTGAGTTTTCTAGAGATGCCCGAGCTGTTCGCGAGAGAGTTCTTAAGCAGGCAGAGGAGGCTTTGCAGGGGAAGAGCAAAGAGACTGGGAATGAAAAGTTATATAAAGGGATCCATGGTTATACGGACTACAAGGCTGGGTTCCGAAGAGAGCTAACAGTGGCCAGTGAGAAAGCGGGAGGTTCCCATGGGCCTCTCAGAGCTTCTGCGCACATCAGAGCTACCACAAGATTTGATTATCAGCCAGACATTTGTAAGGACTACAAAGAGACTGGTTATTGTGGTTATGGAGATTCCTGCAAATTTATGCATGATCGTGGAGACTACAAATCTGGGTGGCAGATGGAAAGGGAGTGGGAGGAAGCAGAGAAAACACGGAAGAGGAATTTAGCTGTGGGCCAAGATGATGTGGACCAGTCTGAGGATAATGATGACGACGACGAGGATGGCTCGTTGCCATTCGCATGTTTCATCTGCCGGAAACCCTTTGTTGATCCTGTTGTAACCAAGTGCAACCACTACTTCTGTGAGCACTGCGCGCTCAAGGTAACCCCTCTGTTCTTAATGCATCATCTCAACTCGTTGCAATTATAGAGTTTACCGTTTTCCCATGCCGCGTTTCTTTCAATTGTTTTGCTAACCTTAGTCTGATTTTAATTCACAGCATCATTCGAAGAACAAGAAGTGCTTTGTGTGCGACAAGCCTACTCTTGGCATATTCAATACAGCTCATGAGGTACGGAAAAGGATGGCAGCAGAGGGTAAATAACAGAGATGACACTTTACTTGTTGATTTCAGGCATTTGAAAATTGAAGGCATGTGGGAAGGAATGATTCTCACTTTTGACAGAGCTGGAATTTCTTCATGCAAATCAATTTCGAGCTTTCTTTCATTAGGGGTATAACAATGTCCAAAAGTTTTAGACTTAGGAGCGGCGTAGACCCACTTTAGTTTGTCACACGCAGGCAGTCATCGCTTTAAGATGGATGTAAAATAATTTGTTGAAGAGTTAAAAAGCCTAAGTATAGTCCTTAGAATTGTATGTAAATTGTAATGTGATGGATTTTTGTAAATCAGAGATGCTGAATCGATAACCATTTTGTTTTAGTTTTGGCTTTCACTTTTATGTTAGGGATATAGGGGAAGTACAATTAGAAAATGGGGATGAGCAAAGGTGGAGGAATGATGGTAGAAGGGAAGTTGAACAAAGCACATGGAAGAGTACAAAAAGTGTTAATTAAACATAATGGGGCTAATTAAGCATTGTACTAACAATGATCAATAACTAATTAAACAGAAACTTTCTTTCAAAATGTATTGGTGGCAATCAACCACACCAATACCAAAAATGAAAGTTTCACTAATAAGCGCCTCAAATTTTCTTTTTATAGTAAAAGAGCACTTCAAGTTCCCTTACGAATAAAAAAATTCTGAACACAATTGTTATTGCACCCGATTATTATCACATTTGGCATTAACAGTTGATAGGTGACATTTTATGTATTTTGTTTTATAATTTGACCTTTGAATAGTAATGATGAATTAGAACTTAAGACATATTTCAATATCGAAAATATAAAGTGTTTTTCACTGATATTAGTAATTATTACCGGCTATACTAATTAAAGTACAAAAAATAAGATGCTAAACCCATTTTTCATTTCGAAGGTGGTAACTCGGAAGTTATTAGTCAATTTTATGAGACCTCACATCTCATAGTACATGAAACCCTCGTTCATGCAATCTAGACTCCCAAGCATATAGGAAACCCTCATTCCTTAGCTTTTCTCAATTGCAAGTCATCCTTCGTTGGTTTACGAAGGTATTATGGTCCGTAGACAGTATGGATGGCACGACAGAATCTCTTGCAAGACTTTAAGTTGTTGTCTCTAATACCTTTAAATATTCATCAAGGGAATCGACCACTGCTCTGTATACTGCTCTGTATGCAAGCATTCAGAATGCTGCTGTTATCTTGACACATGGTGAAAATCCAAGCTTTCCAGGTGCGTCACGTCTTTGAGTGAAATAATTGTCGAAATTGACAACTCTCTCCATGATCATGTCAAACAACTCACGCCTCATGCAGAACCTAGCTCGGAAGAAGCGAGGTAGATAGAAATGAGGGTTAGAGAAGTAATCATGCATTAGTTCAACATGGCTCTCTTCCCGATCTCGATTTACTCTTTGTCGGCATGACAAGGTGCCACCGTGTGTTAGCTCATTTTGCACTAACGTAGCCTCCAAATGTCTATGGAAATGCTGATACATGGCTCCTACCATTGCAAAAGTAGCATTATCCTCATTAGATGAGTAGTTATCATTCCATGGTTGGGCCATTACAGTTTAGCGGTTGTAAGGTATTTGAGAAGAAAGGGTTTGGAAGCTTATGTGTTCTCAAATTAGTGTGATACCATTTATAAAGAGTGAATGATATTAGAGATAACGATCCAATGGGTTAGCTTGAGGTGAGAAATCTAATCTAACGATTAGTAGAAAATGAAATCTTAGCTTGTTTGATTTTGGAGAATATGCCATTTAGAGATATAAACCAATGGATGAGATTGATATAATATAATCTAATCAAAATGTTGTTATGAAATGAAATTTTATCTTGTTTGATTTCGGAGAATATGCTAATCAGAGAAATAAACCATCAGATGAGATTGAAATAGGATAATTAAATCCATTGGTTGCTAAGAATATGCTAATTACATCCCTAATATTAGATTCGAAGCTACTATATTCAATTTTCCATCGATTTAAGTCACATTACTTGCATGTGATACACATTAAAGGGTAAATTGGTAAATTTTCATAAAAAAATAATGTATGGAGTTAACTTTGGAGGGTAAATTAGACGTTAGATTCGCAATCTATATGAAATGTTTAGGGCTTATAGACGAGAAAATGACGGTATTACACTCTAAAATGTGTCAAGTGACTTAAATTGATGAAAAATTGGATATAATAGCTTTAAATATAATAATAGAAATGAAATTAGCAATTTTAATGAATTTAGGGATTTATTTTACTGAAAAAATAATTCAAAGACTAAATCGGCACTTCATCCAAATAAATATATAGCCCCAAAGGTACAGAGCCCCAAATTAGAAGATGTTATTTTTTAGAGCCCTAAAAATTTATCGAAGCTTTAAAATAAGTTATATCCATCACTTTTTAGCCCATATAGAGCCTCTAATTGGAAGGTTCTAACAAAGTAGCTTGATTGAATGCCAGTGAAAAATCGGAAGAAGGCGGGTATGACGTCAAGTTTTCATAGCCCTTATGGCCTGAGACCGCCGGTGGGGAGTCCACCCTCGGGTGGTCGCTGTGCCTGTCCTTTCGCCACCTTTGGGAGACAAGGAGTGCTGCTTTCTTTGTCCAAATTTTTCTTTTTACCATATCAATAAAACAAACTCAACAAAAGGCATGGTGTAAAGTCTAATCTTAAATAGTCCCATGACATCGAGTGTCGACATTTTTAAGCAAGTTATTCGAAATTTCAGTACGGACAGTAACACGTAAGCTTGCATCTACCGAAGGGATGAGTCCACAATGTCCTCATTTTTTTCAGCGCTTTGCTTCTCTCACATGCCACTCGTCCAATTACGATAGTGTCCTTGGACCTTTCGACTTGAAAGCAACAGTGTTTGAACTTTTGTTCGCATGATTTTTGCAAATCATAAAAAAAAAAAAAAAAATTAATGTTAACGAAAATTTTTTGATACTGTTTATTTAAAAAAAAAATTATATTTTTACATTAAAAAGTCAATCCTCGCTGGTACTATTATCGTTAAAACTCAAAATTTTCAAACCATTTTCATTAGTTTTTCTAAAAAAAAAAAAAAAAAAAAAAAAAAAAAAATGAAAGTTCTAATCTCAGGTGGTAAAATAAGGAGGTGGATTGTGTGCTCTTCCATTTCCATACTCTTCCCATCCCCTCCTGTTTGTGTGTTCACGGTTAAGCCACGTCAACATTTTATATTCCTATTACTTTTTGTTTTATTATTTCTATAAAAAATTAATATAAAATGTTGAATTAGCTTAACCGTGACCACACATCACAAGAGGGTATAAAAATGAGAGGACGGACAATAGACCTCCGTAAAATAAAGGGTATATCTGTAAACTTCGTATATATATATTATTTTTTTGGTACGACTAATAATACAAACATAACATAATCAATGTTTGATGTAACATCATATCAAATCTAAGTTCTGTCATCACAGAGAAGGAACAGCTTAAGAGCATAAGCCTATAGGAAGCAGAAAATGGCTAGATTGAAGGATGCCATGTCGACGGTGATGGCTGTAATATTTCTCAGGAAGAGCATACAAGTGTACGAGGAATTCGGGGTTTTGGTAATGGACTTTGTTTCGATTCTAACATCAACGATTCAATTTTCAGGCTTCGTTTTCATTCGAAGTACAAGGGTTTCTGCTGCGGGAGGCAGGCAGTCTCCGATGTCGTCCATGTTCGCTCGAAATGATCGGTAGTGTTATCTGCGGATTAAATTCATGCTTCAATTTTATTGAATGCAAGTGATGTGGTTTATATATCATTCAAGTTTTTGGTGCTGTTGTTTTGATTCAGATTCAGTGCTTATATATAATATCAGTTTGTTTTTGGGCTAATTAAGCTGAATTTTTCTGCCAATAATTATGGTTTATCTTAGTAGATTAATTATTACTTTTTTTTATAAATGGTTTATTTAGATATTAATTTGTTAAATTTTCTCATGTATTTTTATTTTTATTTTGAGTGCATGTATTTAACTTCTTAATATGACTGGTGAACCAATTGGCTCTCCATTACTGATTGAAAATCAACATGCATGCTACCTTGACGGTGGTTTATATAGTTCTCCATACAATGTATTTATTTAATTTTTTTTTGTAAAATTTATTTATTTTTGTCAATGGTTTATACAGTCTTGTTTTTGTTTTGAACAAATCATACGGTACAAAATATTCCAATCTCAAGCTTCATGCTTCAAAATAAAATAGAATTTGCATCCATGGCAAAAATTAAGCATTCGTGCCCAAACTTTTTTTCAATTTAAACGAAAACTCAACTCTCAACGACGAATTTAATGAAGAATAACATGCTGAATGAGTTATGGCATATAACCTAAGAAATAAGTCGATATATATATATATATAATTATATATATATATATATTCTCAATACACTCAAACCGCAAATTGGTTGCAGAAACTGAAACAGCAATGGTGCAAGGTACAAATCACAATGATATTAGACGAACAACAAGAGGAAGATCGATTAACTTAGGCGAAGAAATCAAAGCAGAGAGAGAATACAAGAAGAATAGAGAAATAGAGCCGATGAGCTTGTATATTCCAGAGAGTGAGTGATGCAAGTGAGCTGGGAATGCTTTTTTATAATCATGCCCCTGGCTAACCAATTAGTCTCTAAGTAATTAACACTTACGTTAAGCTAACATGATATCTTTATAATCTCAACGCTTCCACGAATGCAGTTAAGCTAACATGGTATCTTCATAATATTGTCCATTTCAAGTTTGAATTTTATTTTGAATTTTATTTTTGCTTGAATCAATGTATTGTTTATCAGATTTACTTGCAAATTTCGTCAGCGAGTAATGTGAATAGATTTAATCTTATCATACATGCAGTTTCACTGTCATTGGAATTGACCTGACTTCTCAATAACTTATAGACCAAATTTTGTAGATTGTACCTTTGTTCGAGAAATTAGGGGAGTGGATGTGAGATATAATTCCTCCTGAGAATCTCTGTATTTATATGCAGGAATTTTTTTTTTTTAAATATCTCTGTATGATCTCTTGTTACCAACTTGTTGCTCTCTACAGACCACTTTCATCTTCACCGTTGGACCAGTGTGGAGATGGTGAAGTAAGCAGCGGCCACAGGAGATTCCACTGTTTCCTCACTTTCCTCGCAACCATCCTTGTGTGTTGCCTTAGGATATTATTCATAGCCTTTAGATAGCTGCATGAGTCGTGATCGTGTAAGATTGTACCTTCTGAACCATAAGCTGTTAGATCACTAAGGGTTTCTAGTGGATGTGGGGAGTTCAAGAAGGCCCTAAAGATATCGGGAGAGAAATCGGATTGCGTGTTGTCCAAGGCATAGAGGGCAGTCCCCATGGGGAGTAGAGGGTGTGGAAGAGATAACTTTTCATCAGGTTGGAGAATGAACAGTTTTCCGATTGGATAGTACATCATCTTCTGCATAAAAACACATCAGAAAAAAATGATTTACTAACGTGGAGGATTTTATGAGTTAGACAAAAATCTATTTGCAGTACGTCCGTCTTTTATTAGGCGACGGGTTTTAGCGATATTTATATTTTCGACAACATATCAATAACCTGTGGGCGCGTTTTACTATTGGCATGTTATTGACAATGGTATTGACACCTTGTTGACATGATATTGAATTATGTTCGCCCATTTCTATGAATTTATCAAACTGGTACCTACATTTTTTATCAGACAAGGGTGTGACTGAAACGAACCATTTAAATGCTTGAGGAGAGTAGCCACATGGTTGGGGTAGTTGCAGGAGAAAGCTCTAGGGACAACATCTCTATGCATCATCGTACAGTGGATGTGATCATTCGCATCCAACCCTAGTGGGTCAAGTAACTTGTAGCCTCCGCAGAACAGAAATGGTGATCCAAATGTGACAACTGGCAGAAGAGTAGAGGGTTTCACAACCTTCCTAGTGAGGAGCATCATGTGGACTGAAAGACCAATGCTTCCTCCAAGACAATGGCCAGTAAATTGAAGCTTTGCGAGTTCACCGTTTCTATGGAAGTGTTCCAATATTTCCGGCATGAATTGCTGGTACATTGCCTGTGCCGCTTCATAGATTCCTCTGTGAACACGTATATTCGTCCCCTACATAGGGACGGTGCCATTAGCTAGGGCTAGTTTTTCAATGGTTAATTTCTCATTTTCTTCCCTTTGAAGATGTAGTATAAGAGTATGTATTGAATATCCATGCTTACCTCAAATTTGGTGGGTTCAAAAAAGAGGTATGCCTGCTGGGATGCAACGGAGTCCATTCCCTGCAAGTGAAGGATGATTACCAATTTACCATTCTATGCATTTACCAATCTGCGTCACGTCATCTCTTTGTTTTGAACATTTGAACCGTATGTACGATGTAACAAATGCCATTGGAGAGCTAGCTAGTGCTAAATAAAGTTAGTAAAGACTTGTCATACAAAGATTGGAATGAAGGGCTTATAAGAAATAACTTGAATCACAAAGCAACGAGTAGAAGTACTGGAGTCATCACAAACAAACCACTCACAAGGCGAGGAGCAGTGGAGTGATCTAAGGTCATTTTCCATCTCTCGTCTTTCCATTTCGCTTGCTGCTGCAAGTACTTTTGTCATTGTTGAACCTTCCATAAAACAAGCTACTTCTGCTTTCTTTTCTAATGAAGATGTTACAAATTGTAGGCCATAGTATATCTTCAAATCCTCGGCCTGCATGCGCATCAGTATTGCAAATGGAAAATGCTTAAATGCCCGACTTAAGTAAATTTGGAATGTAAATCTGTGTGGAAAGTACATGATTAACGAAAACATACCTTGATCTCTGGTATCACACTGGCCATGTTGCACAAGATCGAAGGCTAGCTTAGAAAATAACTTAGTGTCTGACCATGGTACCCTAACCAAAAACCTCGAGAAAGATTCAGGATCGTATGATCTGTCTATCATTTCTCCTTCATTTTCTTCTAAACTACAACTTTCCGCACAACTACCCTCCTCTCCACCACTTCCACAACCATCGTTTTCACCCTCATGGTGAGCGTTGTCTTTGCCCGCAACCTCTTTTTGCTCCAAAATATTGTTCCACAGTTCACCAAGTGCCACAAGCCCCTCCATCCAATTCGCTCACTTTATTTCTGGCCCTTGATCACTAGTACTCTCACCAAACTACCCCATGGCTAGCCTGCATTTTCATATACTTACTTGTGTTCGAGCAAAACAAAAATGATCTAAGCTGATTTGGGACAATGGAACGGTTGCTGTTTGGTAATTTTGAAGGCACGGCATGGATGCGGTTGATGCAATGACAAAGATGGTTAACTGAGTAAAATCTTCGGACATGAATGCGCTCTTTGAAGATGTCTTTTGGCCTTAGAGTTGAGGAAGGAGGAAGGGCCGGAAAAGTAAATGAAGAGCACTCCATGGTTGTGCAGAGCGGGAACTGAAGAAACATTTGGAAATGGACTTTTATAAGCAGTTAAGCACACCAAGGTCAGCTACTTGCTCCTTGATTACAACGAAAACATTAGAAAACAACTAGCGTTGTATACAAAGCGAATTAGTAAGCTATGGATAAGACGATCAATTCAAAATGAACAATATAATGTCAACGATTTGGTGGTTGATTTCAATGGATTGCCTTGGAGCCATCCTTCACAGCTTTGTCTAATTGCTTTTGGACATTAGCTTTTCGTTTCCAAGTACAGCAAGGGGAAAAAAGTTATTTAACCACGAGTCCACATCAGTTTTGTTTCTTCTTCTTCGTCTTCTGCCCTAACGCAGTAAATGCATCATGCCATCGAAAAATCAGCGGAAAGTGCATCGTTGCTTCTCCTTCGCCGTGCGGAAATGGTCAGTAAATAGTCTTGAAATCTAATTTCAACAAACTTAGCTAAACTTGTGTGTACATAACTGAATTTTCTATTTTCAAATTACAATTCCAATAGATCAAATTTCTAATTGGACTCACCTGCAATACATTACACGTTGTGGAAACATGAATGTGCAAAGCTCACTTGATATTTGCAGCTTCAGTTGCCAAAAATCTAAAAACCTGAAAAATGGTGACAAAAAAAGTACATACGCTAAACTAATAACAGATGCATAAGAAGTAAACCAAACAAACGTCAGGAGATATGCTGGGTGAGAGACGAGTAGTTGACTCTTCGTGATCTTAGTCGAATTATTGAAGCACAAACCCTACTATATTTTGATAATTTCTTTTTCAAGAGAGGACAGTTCATCGGTGCTTAGACCGATTGGTGAGTGATTAATTAGAGACCCTTTATCTACACAAAGGTCGGTAAAGACTCAGAAATGCTAATTGTCTCCATCTATGTTGATGATGTGTTTACTGGAAGTAGTGAAGAAATGATTGCAGGGTTCAAGAAGGATTATAATGAAATAGTATGCAATGACAGACTTGAGAGTTGAGACTACTTTATCACTTTATGGGAATTCGTGTGGTTCCAGAACTAGTGGCATTTTTATCCATCAGCAGAAGTATGCTCAGACTTTGTTTGAAAGATTCAATATAAAAGGTTGCAAGTCTGTGGCAACACCCTTAATTACAAAAGAAAAGTTGTGAAAAGAAGACGAAACTGAATCTGTAGCTGAGAAATTATATAGGAAAATTGTTGGAAGTCTACTTTATTTGACTGCAACAAAGCCAAACATCATGTTTGCAGCCAGCCTTTGTCAAGGTTTATGCATAATTCTACAAGGACTCACATGGGAACTGCAAAGAGGCAGGTACATCTTAGGAACATTGGACTTCGGGATCAAGTACAAAAAGGGTGAGAAAGCTGTTCTGTTAGGATTCTATGATAGTGATTGATGTAGAAGTGGGGATGACATGAAGAGCACCTCAGTCTTTGCCTTCACATTTTGTTCTGGAATATTTTCTTGGGTTTCCCTCAAGTAACAAAGTGTTGCATTGTCTATTGCAGAAGCAGAATATGTAATTGCTGCAGAAGCAACTTCTTCGGCTATTTGGTCGAGATTTATGTTAAACAAGGTTCTAAAAAACGCTAGGCGCTAGTAGGGCGGCGGGCTGGCGCCTAGCGCCTAGGCGGGTAGGCGGGGTCTAGACGGATTTAGGTAAATTTCTTGTATATCTTGTAAATAAGTGTATATTGGCACTTACAAAAAATTATACTTTTATGAAATTCATGGATAAGAGATAATTAAAGAATGATAAAATGTAAAAAAAAAAAAAGTATCCAACAAGTCTAAAATTAAAAAACATATTAAGCATATATGCTAACCATAGTTAGGAGTACTGTGGATGACATACAAGAAAAATGTATTTGGGAAAAAGAATGAAAAAGAAACACAAAATAGCCACCATGAAATTGAACTCGTGACCTGAAATTGATAAAGATGCGCTGACCAACACGTACAAGGCCACACCTCTGTCAATCTTTTGCAACAACTACAATATAACCTAGTGTAGCAGTATCATTTGACATTTGAAAAACCCTAGCAGCTACACCCACTCTCATTTAAGCTTTTGATGACCTCAAGCCCAGAGCCTAAACCCTATATCTAATTCAGACCGTTGCTCCTCTCTGGTAGCACAGAGGCGCACACGTGTTGTGCATCAGGAAATAGAGCTCCCTAGGATTCCAATTGAAAGGCTACCCTTATTTCTGAATGCCTTCCCTCATTTCTGAGTAAATTGAGAAACCCTAGGTCTTTCTCTCATTTCTCCAAAAGATGAGAGAAGTCTTCCAAGAAAATCAGAAGCCTCTCTTTTTAGAAACCGAAATTAGTCTCTCATTTATCTTCACCATCTCTAACATCAACACAAACCTCAAACCTCAGACCTCAGACCTCAGCCCAGCTCACCTATTTCAGCCATCACGGTTTGCCGACGCACAATGGTAAAACACATCGATCTCTTCTCTGTTCATTAATTTCTTATTTCCAATGTACTACAAGTTCACAAAATTACACTTAGATAGGATTTATTTATTTTTTTTAATTTCAAGAAAAAAAAAACCGCCTAGATGCCTAGCACTGCCTACCCTGCCTAAAGCCTAGCCGATTTGCAAGAAAACGCCTCGGTGGTGACCTGTCCAGCGCTTAGGCGCCGCCTAGGCCGTTTTTTAGAACACTGGTGTTAAAGGATTTTGAGGAAATTCAAATGGATGCAACACCACTGACTTGTGACAACACCTCTGCAATATCAATGACTAGGAACCCATAAAAGACCAAGCATATTAAGAGTAGGTGTCATTTCATAAAGGAAGCACTGCAAGAGAATACTATTGAGCTGATATATTGCAAATCACATGATAAAATTACAGATATCTTTGCCAAGGCTCTTCCAAAGGAAAGATTTGTCTACCCCAGAAGAATACTTCGAGTCAAATCCAGAATCCATTTAGAGGGGAGGGTTGGAACTAAATACAATTTGGTCGTTGTCCAAGCTTGAGAAGCAAGAAATTAGTTTGTGTTTATTTTTTAATTCAAGTTTGATCGGATAGTTTTCTGTTTGTTGTCTTGTGATTAAGTGTAGATTTAGTCTTATAGGAGAAGTGTATGTGTTCGGGCAAAGATTTCTCTGGAGAAGGTTCCTGGGACCTTAGCACAGCTCCCTAAGGGATTGACACTTTGGACGTGTAGTCGGGCTCTTGCTTGTTGATGTGCTATAAGAAGAGAACAACGTTAGTTTTGAAAGGTGCATTTGTGGGGCCTTAGGTGTAGGCCTTGAGGCTCGCAATCAAAACTAACCAAGTGCTAGGCGTGCCACTGCTTATTTCAGTATAATAGATGTAGAACAAGTGTGTTTTAAGTCGATTATTTGCGCCCCAAGTTACTCAAACTTCTTGTTATCAAAGGATTGTCATGGATGGGTTAAGTCCACATTAAGTTCTTTTTCTTGCCTTGTAAACAAGGACTTTTAGTTCATGATCTTGTATGCTTGGATGGAAGGAGTCCAAATCTTATTTAAGTCATTTGTCCGATCCTTTATTGATTTTACTGAAAACATATCCATTAAACTAACTGGATCCAAATGCAAATGTGACTTTTAAAATAAGGAAAATTGATGGAAATAACTTGAATGCATACTAGAGAATGCATTAAGTAACATATCTACTAATTCAGAAAATAAACAAAGAGCTTCGAGCAAGATTTCACCTTGTCTGGCAAGGTTGAACTTCTTGTAGTCACTTCTCTTTGTATTTACAGGGTTTGTATGATAAAAAGGGATGGATGGTAAACAAGTTTACACGAGGGAATCGATGCTACACCACTGAAGGAGATAGCAGAGCTTTTAAACTAGACAAGAGATAGCTTTTCAGAGAACTATAGCTAAAAGGATTGGGATTGGGGCTGATTACAGCTTTTGTATGCAAATCTGGCTTGAGAGTAAAGTTTGTATGTTCGTTTGTTTGATTAATTGAGTGTCTTTGTCTCTGGGGCATCTTCTTTCTTTTATAGGCAAATTAGCCCGACTACTGTAACTTTGTTCTTGCCCGGAAGCACTTGGAGGGTAGTGAGTCATCAACTTTTTACTTGTAATGCCACTAGAAAGTGTCTTTTGGCTGGTCGTAAGTTAGTCTCCATCACTTGTTACTTCAATTATAGCCATGTGGCCTGTAGCTTGGCTAAGAAAGCTTTAAACTTGCTTTTGGGCTCGATGCTAAGCCTCAGGCAAGTCCCTTTTTAATTGGCACCTTTGCGTTTCCTCCTATTTAAGCCCAATGTTCAAATATTAACCCAAACAGTATGCACTAGATTAGACTTTTAATTTCAAGGGATTAGATTGCTCTTAGGTAACTGTCTTTGTTTTTAGTAAAAGATGATGAGGATAAGACATCCAATTTTGAGGTAATGAAATAGTGTGGTGTTGTACGATTTGCACTTGCAATTCCTTTGAAATTCTCTGTTTTGTCCTTCAGTTACATCGTCCAAACACAAAAGCAATACAGAATTTATCAATTTGCAGTTTTAGTTCCCAAAAATAAAAAACCCGAAAATATGGTCACAAAAAACTACATACACTAAACCAATAATATACACATTATATATAAGGCTTATTTACAGCTACACATTCTAAAATTTGATTTTAATCTCACGTTGCCTTTTATAACCAAAAGTCACCACTTTATTCTCTGAAACTTAAAATCTACTCCACTTTAATATGTTTTCATTTCTTCTGGCAAATTCGCTCTATTTTGATCCTACTTTACCCATGGAACTCGATTTTGATCTCAATTTGCCCCTGAAACTTAAAGGTTGTCATTTTACTCTATGAAACTCAAAATTTGCTATACATTGCCTTAATTCTGTTAATTCTGTTCAAAACCATCAAATATGCTTACATGAATTAAAATGCATATCTGAAAAAAAGAGGAATATAGTAAATGATGAACCAAAATTCAAAATGAGGAGAACGACTTTCTGACACTCCCCAACCCCGATATTCCCCAAATATCAGGATGGGAAGTGCTGGTCGACACTCGAGGGCGACGAAGCCATTTTAAACGTGCATATAACTTAAATATATGCAATTAGAGCGATTATACTAAAGTAAGAACGTGCTCAGAACGTACAACTAACTAAGAATAATATGAAAGAATTACTAAGAAAAGATACAAATGTGGAAATGATACCTATGCTGAGAAGACTTGAGGATAACTAAGCCGAAGCGCCCTGAAGCCGGGATCATGTGCCCCGATCGTAACTCCTGAGGGGGCACAAAACAGAAAAGGTAAGTGGACCAAGTTTATAATAATGATACTAATAATAGGAAAACCATTTTATTTCAGAATAAACTAACCCCCTGTTTTGAAAACACATATAATACTACGTATAGGTTTTATGAAAAAAATTTATAAAAATTCAGTACGTGTAAAACCATGCTCAAAAATGCTGAAACACCGCCCGAAGACAAATCCGTAAATCTCATCGATGATATACTCAACTAGGGGTATCATAGTGGCCACCAAAGGTGAAGCTGTACGACACTGGGTTATGTCAGTGAAAAAACCATGGTCCATCACTCGAAGGTGAATCTGTACAACTCCAGATTACGCTGGAGAAGAGGATATAACATATCTATATGTATATGCAGTGGGTCCATCACCTGAAGGTGAAGTTGTACGACTCCGGGTTACGCTGGAGAAGAAATATAGGGTCCATCACACTCAAAGATAAAGCTGTACATCTTTGGGTTACGCCAGAGAAGAAGTATATACATATACATCACACACCAACACTAACCCCGGGCTAGTGAAGCTGGGGGTATAATCATAATCTCTCACTACTCCTCCACTGTGTCCTATGGCCATAGACATATATACCCCTGCTTTGTGGATGTGCTGTATGATAACCTGCTAGATAAGTAACGAAAACATACCTCAAGAGTCTCACATCAAATCCGGAGCTCACAAGCTCAAAATCTCATAATCCATGGTAAACCATATTTGTAAATCCATAACCAAATTATACTCGAGAGCCATAGGAATTCATAAATGCAAATCCAATAATTTATAACCATTCATAAAAACATAATTTCAATAAATCATAAATATTTTGTAAACCATAATTATAGAAATTCATAAGCATAATATAAAACATACTCAAATTAAGAAATATGCAATGCATGGTAGGCTAATATTTTATAAAAATACGCAAGTGATGAAAGGGTCTACTCATAGATATTTTGTTGCCCAAGAGCCACTTGAATGAGTGAGATTTGTGTCACTTCCCATCGACGCACCTAAACGCATATAGGGACCGTTTAGTAAAACTCTATTAAAATGTCAGAATTTGAGAAAACGGACGACATATTCAGATGCGGCACGTCGAAAAACCTAAGGAGAGACCTCAGGTTTCCCCCACGCGTCACTGCACGAGCCGGCAGCCTGGAAGGCCACGTGCAGCCGCACGCGACTGCCTGCTGCCCTGACTCATCGAAAAATTCAACGACTCCAAAAATTCTCAAATTTTATAGGAATGAATATCTCAATGAGAGGAACAACTTTCATGTCTGGGCTGAAGTCCAATTCGGCAGAGAAGTGGCCTGAAATTGCCACAAACCCCCGAAAACCCCAAAATAGGTGAACCCCGATTCATCGATTCGCAGCTTCGCCACCCCCAAACTCGTTTGGGCTTTGTTCCTAGGCTTAAGAGGAGTCTTATGGTGGTGGTCATCGACGGTGAAGGTTGTTGGAGTGGTGGATCGCTGCCGAATAACCTTCTGAGCACATAGGTGGTGTTCTTCATGAAACTAGGGCCAAAGACCTTCGGGTTTGGGTGAAAATGGAAGATGGGAGGTCATGGAATGTTTTCCAGGTGGTGGATGGTGGCTATTTGATGGAAAAACCGACGAAAATCACGTCGGAATAGTTGTGGAACGGGTCGGGTCGGTGGGGAGAAATCGGGTCAAGGTGATCCGGTGCTCATTCTCTTTCTCCTTTCCCTTCCTTTCTTTCTTCTCCCATTGGTTCATTCCCTCACCTTCCCATTTGATTGGTCTGCACCCCTTCTTTTGTCTCATTTCCTTTCCATCACAGCCACACAATTAGCTTAACAAATCTTTGCTCCAGAAATCTGGAGCCTCTTAGATGATGGTCAAATGTCCATTTTGCCCTCGACTTTGTTCGTTAATAACTCCAAATTACGTTCCGTTTACGCCCACGCATTCGTAGCAACGAGTACTATAAGGATACGCCAAGAAAACGGATCTTACATAACACGACAAGGCGATCAAAGAAAGTCAACACATTTTCCTCGAAGGGCATTTTCGTAATTTCACATTTAAAAATCATAAAAACCATAAATTTTGGGGACGGGTTGTTACACTTTCTGATGTCGTTTATCCTACCAATACCGATCCTATCTCAGCGGTGAGAATTCCCTCATCTCTTGCTCACTATCAACCTAACCTCTGCCTCCCACTCTTCCCACTCTTTCTCTAAGATTGGTTTAATATCCATAGATTTGGAGCAAATTCTATTATGTGGAATGTTAACGCATAGTGGAGATTTATAATCAAATTCATAGTGAAGATTTAAAATCAAATTCATCTGCAGTATGCGTTAATATTCAACAATGCATAGAGGAGATTTACAAAATGACAATTTTTGAGTTTTAGGAGGCAAAGTGGGATTAAAATCGAATTCAAGAGACTGTAGCTTAAAATAAGCCTATGTATTACCTTTTTGACCATCCACGTCAACAACTTTAATGGTTATTTGACAGAAGAAACATAAACATGGTAAAATAAAACTAATTTAAAGTTTTAAGGAGTAAAGTGGTGATTTTTGAGTTATAGGGGGTAAGCGAGATTAAAATCAAGTTTCAGGGGCAGCTAAAAATAAGCCTATATACAAATGGAGAGACACCCTTCAAATATTCATAAGATCATAAAGAAGTAAACCAAACAAGCGTCAGGATATGTGCTGAGTGAGAGAACGAGTTGTTGGCTCTTCGTGATCTTAGTCGAATTATTGAAGCACAAACCTTACTATATTTTGATAATTTCATTTTCAAGAGATAACAGTTCATCGGTGCTTAGACCGATTGGTGATTGATTACAATAAGACTTGAGCTAGCTTTCAAAATTTCGAGATCGTGTAGTCCATTGCATCCACAAGAAAATCTGCAGCCAGAAAAAAAAAAAAAAAAAAAAAGAAACAAATTGGCACTGCACTTTTGGAATGACATGTCACTCGCTAATTTGCTATTTCGCTGAGACGGTAGGAAAAAAAATACCTGCATCTTCCTTGGTGAAGCATAGGGGAGGTGTGATTCTGAAAACATTTCCGTAGAAGCCACCTTTGCCGATCAAGACTCCCAAATCTGATAGTGGAAGGAAAAACAAAGTAAAGATTAATTACCAGGTCAGGTAGCATCGAACCACGAAAGGGATTCAGAATCGCATAGGTTTAAAATAAACCTTTCATCTTGTCCATTACGTGTATGGTTTCAGCCTTTGCAGGGGTCTTCAGCTCACGATCAGTAACAAGTTCAACTCCGAGCATGAATCCCCTTCCCCTCACATCGCCAATAACTACATACGCAATCATCACCAGAAGTTGAGATAAAAGACAGTTTATAAGATATATTCTAATCATAGAGGAAATTATTGTCTGTGATGACTCATGGATACTGACGTAATAAGAAAAATGCTTACGTTCATATTTATCCTTAAGAGCAGTGAGTCTTTCCTTCAGATACGATCCCACGAGCAACGCATTCTCCTGAAGTTTTTCTTTCTCAATCACGTTTAGAACCGCCAGTCCTGCAGCTGTACACACTGGATTACCACCGAAGGTGTTGAAGTAATTGCGGCGAGTTAGGACCTCTGCAACCTCAGAAGTGGTTACCACAGCACCAAGGGGGATGCCATTTCCAATTCCCTGCAAAATCCAGATATAGATTTAAGTTAAACACAGAAAACCGGCTTCGAATATATATTTCTTGGGGTTGAAGAAAAGAACGATGAGATTATTAAGTCACTCTTCGGCTATACCTTTGCCATTGTCACAATGTCAGGCACAACACCGTGGCCCTCAAATCCCCAGAAGTTGCTCCCCGTCCGAGCGAAACCAGATTGGACTTCATCAGCAATGAAAAGTCCTCCAGCTTTCTTCACGCTATTATAAACGGCTGGTAAGTAACCTGGAGCTAGTTCTACAATTCCTCCTACTCCCTGTAACATAATTAAAAAATTAGTACTAAAAAAGGGGGTTGATCCATGGATTTTTCTTCCTTTTGCCGCATTTCCCTGGAAGGGTTGAGTGAGTAATAACTTGATTATTAGGCAGATGACCTACCTGGATAGCCTCACATAAAAAACCAGCAACATGGCCTGAGGTTCCGAAGTCTATGAGATCTTGGACATCTTTGGCATATTTCTCTCCATCTGAACCAAAAACTCCTCTGTATGGATCCGGATTTACGGCGTGATGAACTCCACTCTGTTGATCAAACCAATATAATGAGAATGTTAGCTAACTTTGAACAACGCAAATTACAGTAAGCCCTTCTAGTACAGAACTGATATACTTGGTGCAAGTGAAAATCATCAACGTATCAGCAAATATGTCATTATGCACTCTATAGTAAAAAAAAAAAAAAGGGATGGGATACTGAGTAATGTTCTAAAGTGCTAATAACAATTTCCGTAGGAGTATGCATCAAATATAGCTAAATATTAGCCTCTAATTTAAAAAATGTCAGGTTTTTATAAAAACTTTCAAATATATCCAAAACATCACTTGAATAGACACAAATACCCTTAATTCATACAAATAACTAGTTGTTGATTAAAAGATTCTTGTGCGATAATCAAGTGGTGCTTTCAGTATTTTTTCTAATAGGCACCCGAAGAATTTCTATTCCGTAAACCTTAAAATATGATTTTTGCACTTTCTCAAAACACACTAATCTCTCGATTCACTACCACAGTCAATGATAACCTTCAAAACAAAATCCAGATACGGACAACACCCTTTATAATGTAAGGGTGTGGAAAATTAAATACGAAGCACATATAATCCAAAGGAAAATTGAGATAAATACTGTTACAAAAATTGACCGTTCATTCTTCCATAAATATTCAATCGAAGGAAGAAACTACAAAAGCAAAGAGAAAACATAGACGAGGAAAAATGCAAAAAATTAACCATCTACACTCATCTTCGTTTAGGGGTGCACAATTCTTCACCAATAGTCTATGCCTTCACTAGGTCTCCTCCAATTTTAAGGTTTAGCTGTGAGAACTCTTCATCTAATAGGGTTTTGGTTTTTCAATTTATTAGGCTTAAAGTTTAAGGGTATTTATATCTATTTAAGTGATATTTTAGATATATTTGAAAGTTTTTATAAAAATTGACATTTTTAAAATTAGAGGTTAATATTTAGCTATATTTGATAAATACTCTTTCCATTGTGAATAAGTATATGCATCCACAACGCTCTCTCCTATGTCTTACAATCCTCATTTAACGGCTCAGAAACAGAAATTGATTTAAGTATTTAACTTAAGTATTAAAAAAATCTAAATATCCTTGTTGGAAAAGAAAAAGATTTTAAGAATGCATAATTTCATAATACCTTTTACTTAATGCTTAAGCTAATGCTCTAATACTCTTTATACAGGCTACAACATTATAATATGAGTAAATTGTAGTTATGGTCTCTTAACTTTAACTCAATTGGAGCAATGGTCCCTCAACTAAAAATCCATTACCATTGGTCCCTTAACTCATCAAAACGTGTAGCTATGTTCCCTCAACTAAAAATCCATTACCATTGGTCGCTCAACTTTAATTCAACTGGAGAAATGGTTCCTTAACTTTAGCCCAATTGTAGCAATGGTTCTTCCAACATAACTCGTTTTGACAAAATTTTTGACGTAGTTGATGAAAAGGACCATAATTACACAATTTGATGAGTTGAGAGACCCTAATTGTATAAATGATCATTCCAACATAACTTATTTTGACAAAATTTTGACGAAATTGATGAAAATGACCATAGCAACACATTTTGATAAGTTGAGGGACCAATGGTAATGGATTTTTAGTTGAGGGACCATTGTTACAATTTGATTAAAGTTGAGAGACCATTGCTACAATTTACTCTTATAATATATATTATTGAAATTTGCTTTCCACATCAACCAAAAAAAAAAAAGAAAAAAGAAATTTGCTTTCCACACTGAGATAGGATTCTAGAGATCCTTTAATCTTGTCATTTTATCGTACATTGTGCGGTCAGAAATCATTTTAAATTAAATTATTTAAAAATGAACATAAATAGTATCTGACTAAAATTGATCGCACGATGTATGATGAATGGACAAAATTCCTATCTCTTCCACACCTAACCTTCTCTTTTGGCATTCTAATAATTTATTTTGGAGCAAAACCCAATAATAGAATTATAGGTGAGAAGTTTGCTGGAAATGTGATCTGTTACACAATGTGTCATAATATAATTGGTTGAATTTTTTTTTTTCATGTTTCCAACCAATTTTATTATGACAGTTAGTGTAACGGGCCATGTTCCTAACACATTGAAAAATATCTCATTATAGGTAAATTCATACATACATAACATATTAACAATTATTGCTTCTATTATTTCCGCATTTTAATTAAATTAATAAGCATATAAGTTTTCTGCCTTACAAGATAATATTCCAAACTACTACAATACTTCACTCTATAGGAACAAGAACATGGAAGGAGGTAGACACATTATCCTAACTATTTGGCCTAACTTACTTATTATCAAGTATAAATCTTACACTAAATATAGTCCTTGAAAACTTATCAAATGTAATGTGTTAAGAAATGTATTCTTAAGGAATAACTATGGTATTACCGTATTAGGCAAACAAGTCAAATCACACTACCTGTATAGAAATGACAACTTCTGCTACAAAGATGATTTGCTCATGCGTAATGTGCGTATTGATGCATGTATACAAATGACCTATGGTCCCCAACAAAAGGAAAATAATAGAGAAAAATATCAAATTGATTTGAACAACCTTATCGTTTAGTCATATTATATAGTATTTGGTTCCATTTTTTGTATAATTGAAGGTATTCGGATGACGTTAGGTGGTGTCCATATCGTGTTATGGGGTCCAGCCAATCGAGAATGATAACATATGAACATACATCCTGGCCTTTTTAGGCTTAAACCACTATATCTTGATAACTTCACGTGCCTGCCTCCCCAATTGCACAAATGTAGTGAATCATAGAATGTGTACAATACTTATATGTATTTAATACAATTATTATTTAACATTCAGATGTAGTTTATGTTAATATATATATGTATTCAATGCAATCATTATCTGATAGTTGAGATAATGATTGTATTCAATACATGTAAGTATTATAATCGAATCTCAATCGAAGTTACAGAAAAATGTATGAATACATGGAACTGAGCTAGTAAATAAAGCTCGGGGTACAATAACCCTACTTAGCATAAATTTCATGAACCGGTTGCACCATTATTATAATGTTATAGACTGATTTACAATGTCACGCGCCACTTATATAATTTGCAACAATGTCTGAAGCATAAGAAAATGGGGTGTGCTATTCACACGTTCTTTTTTATTTCTCACACACCCCTTGTTAATTTTTGTCATTTGATCTTCTTTAATTCATCTGACCTGATGACCGAAAATTAAAAAGGGTGTGTGGATTTCACATCCCAAGAAAATTTATCTCCTAAAATCGAGCTCGACAATTTATTATTCACAAATTCTAACTTCTCACCAAATAGAGGTCTAATCAATTCATAACATTCACCAAGTTAAATCACACTTAAAAATCCATAACTCCTAATTAATAGTTAGATAACATAGCATCTAATCTTACTTAAAAACATTTAAATGTAAATATTTTAGATAGTAAAAACGAATAGTGAGAGAAAAAGTGGAGAAGAAAATGACCTGTATGACGTTGAATTTCCAGTTGGCTTGGGCAGTGGCTCCCATGGTGCCAGCGCCGTTGCCATGATATGCATTCCTCAGCGAGATTATATCGTGACATCCAGTGTACAACCGCGCAATCAGCATTGCCAACTCGTTTGCCTCTGTCCCCGAGTTTGTAAAAAACACCACCTACCAACAAAGTTACTAAAAATCAAATAGAAATACCATAAAATTCCAAAAATCATGAACGGGTTTTACGTCTTTTTAAAAACTGTAGAAGGGAAAACAAAATTCATGATGAACTAGGCATTGATGCTATCATGGGCGCGATTGCGACCCCTATCGACAAAAGATCACAATCACTCGTCGGTGATATTGACAATTCTTCTTAAAAAACGTAAATACACCGTCTTTAATTATAAAACTGAATTAATAAGCTGTGACTATATCTCAACTCAATACCATTATATGAACATGTTGAAATGAGTTGACATATTGCGACCATATCCCAACTCAGTATCACTGTATGAATAGTGACCTAATTAGTTTATTCACCAAAAAATGCTAAGAGGAGATGACTATACAATCCAATAGGAGGACATGACTGAGTTAAGATATCGTTACAGTGTCATTTTTGTTGTAAGTAGGTTTATCTCGTTCAACCGACCTTGAGATTGCCGGGCAACTTGTTAGCGAGCGCCTGAGCGAAGTCGCCGATAGCGTGGTTGAGGTAGAGGATGGTGGAGTGTTGTATGCGCTTGGTTTGGTTGACTATGGCCTCCACCACGTCCGGATGGCAGTGGCCGCAGCTCACCGTCGCAATCCCCCCGAATCCGTCCAAATACCTCCGCCCCTTCTCGTCGAACAAGTACTGCCTCTTCCCGTCCACAATGTTCAGCTGCGCCAAACAAACGAAA